>NC_134894.1:44879721-44887221 GCF_041734735.1 Babylonia areolata | reverse complement strand
ACAGACAGACAGATAACAAGTAGATAGATAGATAGACAGACATATAAAAGGTAGATAGACTGACAGATAGAGGTGGATAGATAGACAGATAGACAGACAGACAGAGATAGATAGACAGACAGACAGACAGACAGACAGAGTTAGATAGATAGACAGATAGATGTAGATAGATAGCTAGACAGATAAAGATAGACAAACAGACAGATAGAGGTAGATAGATAGATAGATAGACCGACAGATAGAATTAGATAGATAGACAGATAAAGGTAGATAGATAGACTGATAGATAGAGGTGGACAGACAGACAGACAGACAGCAGTAGATAGATAGACAGACAGATAGAGGTAGATAGATAGGTAGACAGACAGACAGACAAATAGCGGTAGATAGACAGACAGACAGATAGAGGTAGATAGACAGACAGAGAGACAGGTAAAGGTAGATAGATATACAGAAAGACAGCTAGCGGTAGATAGACAGACAGACAGACAGACAGATAGAGGTATTCAGACAGACAGACAGACAGACGGACAGACGGTCAGGCAAGCAGAGCAGTTCAAAGTCGTCCCCTCCACAAACCTACAATATTTACATACATATTGACCAGGAGGTGCTGGCACACAGAGCCCGCACACAGATCCAATTAGATCAGTTACCCTCCACCCCTCCCCCCTCGCCCGCCCCCCACCCCTCCACACACACATACACACACTCCTACCCTTCCACCCGATCCTAGCTGGCCAGTTTTCCTTCCCACCCACCCCACCCCCCGCTCCCTATTCCCGTTTGAGCTATCTGACGCTGCTCGGATGGCACACACACACACACACACACACACACACACACACACAAAGACAGACAAACATACACACACAACACACGTTGGTCTTGCTTTCATCAATCACAGCGGCTTCTATCTTCAGTGACTGCCCAAAGCAAAACTTCCGCCTACTCTGTCATCGTTCAAAGCCAGGCGCTATTTCCTGGTGCCACTCATGAGATGTCCTTCACCCACGTGTCATCCATTGTCATGACTGATATAATTTCCATTTTGTATGTGTAAAATCCGCGCATTTGTATTCCGCGCGATCCGGTGAGTATTCAGTTTCAGTTTCTCAAGGAGGCGTCACTGCGTTCGGACAATTCCATATACGATACACCACATCTGCTAGGCAGATGCCTGACAGCAGCATAACCCAATGCGCTTGTCAGGCCTTGAGTGCATTCTTATATATTTGAGTACTTGTCAGAGTGGATATCTTTTTACATAATTTTGCCAGAGGATAACACTGTGTTGCCGTGGGTTCTTTTTCAGTGCGCCAAGTGCGTACTGCACACAGGACCTCGGTTTATCATCTCATACGAAAGACTAGACGCTTAGTTTGATTTTCCAGTCAAACGTGGGAGAAAGGGCGAGAGCGGGATTCAAACCCACACCCTCACGGACTCTGTATTGGCAACTGAGCGTCAACCATTCTGCCACATTCCTCCATCCGCCGAGTACGCAGTGGCATTGATCATGTCACCATCTAACCAGACTGTCACTCGCTCCCTGTCTCGTTTTCTGTTTCCTTCAATAACAAACCACACTCCCCCCCTGTGGGGGCAGTTCAGAAACTGCAGCTGTCAGGACCGTGGTTCTGCTACCAGTCAAATGAAAGGAACAAATGATATATCACTATATTTTCTCTGATGCACACAGCTTTACCACAGAGACAGACACAAACTGTGTTGACATAACCCCCCCCCCCTTTTTTTTTTTTTTTTTTACTGTTGGTAACTTCCCTCTTAGTTGTCGCGCGGCGAATTCGCTTTTTATTTTCCCATCCAACAGAGCTATTGTATCTCTTGCTTGATCTGATCCCAGTTTTCTCTGTGGAGCTCTTGCTCTGTTTTAACTCACTCAGTACGGCCAGTCCTCTCTTCTCCTCTACACAGACCCCTCGGATGTCCAGTGCGTGTCTGAATGACCCAACCTTTAGCTTCCATCGTCAGAATTGTGGTATTCTTTGTCAACATTCACCTCTTCAGTATAAGAGCCTTCCGCTTGCAATATTTTGATAATGGTAATTGGGGTGAAACGCTGTTAACGTCGTCTCTTTCGCCGTTCGTATGGAGAGAGTTAATAATTCCCCGTTCCCCTCCGTGCTGTCTCGGGGGCCCAGGGAATTGAGGGAATTTTTCGGGGGTCCGAAGCGCTGTGAGCAGCCAGCCATCAAACGTGGGCATCTGTTCTTCTGCCCCCTCGGGATGCCCCGGCCCCTAGGACTCTAGGAGGGCATCAGATCTGTGAAGTGCTTCAAAGGCGTGGCTGTAAATTCCGTTTTCCCCCCTTCGATCAGCTGACGTCTGCTTTTGGCAAGAGTTCTTTTTTCTTTTTGAGAGGTATGGGATTCTTGTTGAGGTTGTCACTTTGGGTTTTTATGTCTGTCTGTCTGCCTTGTATGTCTGTTGTCTGTCTAGCTGTGTTTGTCTGTCTAGCTGTCTGTTTGTCTCTTTATACATAACTAAAAAAAAGATATTATTTTGATCTCTTTGAGGGCTGGCCATGAAAAGGCGTGTATGCTTATTCTATTTTCCTTATCAAAGAAAATTCTATCCATTCAAATGAAAATTGTTTAGTTATTCTCTCTCTGTTTCTCTGTCTCTGTCTTGTCTCTCTCTCTCTCTCCCCCCTCTCTCTCTTCATATGCAAAGTAGCGACAGATTTGCACAGTTTGGACTCTCAAAAACATCGTACCATTTTTTTGAGACAGGAATGAACAATTATGGAAGTATAAGGCGCATTGAGAAAATGTCCAGTATTGCAACGCATGGTTCGAGATACAGTATCTTAAGCGAACCTGTGTATATTCCTGTCCTTTGTGCAACCAAGGTGAGGAGGATGAGTTATTATCTTTATTATGTTGCCCTGCCTTGGGTAACCTCAGTGGAGTGATGGCCTAGAGGTAACGCGTCCGCCTAGGAAGCGAGAGAATCTGAGCGCGCTGGTTCGAATCACGGCTCAGCCGCCGATATTTTCTCCCCCTCCACTAGACCTTGAGTGGTGGTCTGGACGCTCGTCAATCGGATGAGACGATAAACCGAGGTCCCGTGTGCAGCACGCACTTAGCGCACGTAAAAGAACCCACGGCAACAAAAAGGTTGTTCCTGGCAAGATTCTGTAGAAAAATCCACTCCGATAGGAAACACAAATAAAAAACTTGCACGCAGGAAAAAATACAAAAAAATGGGTGTCGCTGTAGTGTAGCGACGCGCTCTCCCTGGGGAGAGCAGCCCGAATTTCACACAGAGAAATCTGTTGTGATAAAAAGAAATACAAATACAAATATAAAATAATAAATCAACCGAAATATTGTTGTCGTTTTTAATTGCATGCCTAAAATCTTAGTTGCAGTCATAAACGTTGTACACACCTGCATAACATACTTTGATTGTTTTCTCTTTACATACTGATTGATATGTATATGGTGAACAAGGAACGGTGTGCTGGTTATTTTTTTCCTTTTTTTTCAAATCACTTTCTTATCTTCTGCGATCATTGTAATTTGCAATTTGTAGTATTGTACTGGTGGATACATTTTTTTTTTCACTTTTATGTCCTTTTTTTTCTTGATGCCCCATCATCTGCACCGTTTCAGTGGCATTACTCCCACGCCGCTTATTTAGATTCCCCCATTCACGGCCACACCCGGGTTCGTCCGTCACAGTTTCAGCGTCGGCAGTCCACAGGGAACCATCGATGTTAGGTCGCCAGGAGGCCACACACCAGAGGAGACCCTGCACTGCTGCTGTCACTTCGGTGGTGTTTAGTGGTGCCTGTTCTGTTTTAACGTACTTAGGACACCACCTACTAAGCCCCCCTACTAACGACAATAATGGCTTCTATGTCCTTGTGTGCTCTTTATTTTGTATAATGCACTATTGTATGTGTACTGATTCATGTGAGGAGCTTCGAGCACATTTATGGGGAGACTGCACCATATAAATACAATGGATCATTATTATCTGTCGTCGTGCATTTGAATGAGCCTAAAGGAAATTCTCGGTTTCAACTAAGTTTGAAGCAGGCATTAAAGTCTTTTGAGTATGAATAGAATTTGGAATTTGAATTTGAATTTCAATCAATCTCATTCTAGATTAAATTTGCTCATGCCAAGATGTGAGTCTGTTCAAGAAAACTGATCATTTACATATGTGAGAAAAAACTGAACGGACCATGAATTGCTACTTCGTTAATGATATTGAGTATCATGTAAAAAAAAAAAAAAAGGTTGATTCGTATTGTCGTTTTGTTGTGTGATGTTATTTCTATTTATTCTCTTGCAATTTCGACTCCATTCAGAAATGGGTTTTTGGCCTTCATGTAAATAAAGAGTGATCTCTCTGACTCTGTCTATCTGTCTGTCTACTCTGTCTGTCTTGTCTTTGTCTCTGTCTCTTCTCTCTCTCCGACTCTCCCTCTCTTTCCCACTCTCCCATACACAATCTCTCTCTCATGCCACTCACTCTCTGTCTCTTCTTTCTCCCTCTCCACCCCCCACTCTCTCTCTCTTTCTTTCTCGCTATCCCTATTTTTCACTCCATATCTCTTTTTCAGTCTCTCTCTCTCTCTCTCTCTCTCTCTCTCTCTCTCTCTCTCTCTCTCTCTCTCTCTCCCTCTGCCTCTTTTTCTCTCTCACACTGACTCTCTCAACCACTGTCTGTCTCTCCCTCTATCTTTTTCTGTCTGTCTGTCTGTCTGCCTGTCTGTCACACACACACATATACACACACACACACGCGCACACACACACACACACACACACACACACACACACACACACACACACACACACACACACACTTACCACTCCTTTTTTTTCTCCTATTCCTTCTTCGCCATATCTCTATCTCTGTCTCTAGCTCAATCTATTTTTCTCCACGTTTCGATGCGGTCAGTGGTTGGACCAGTGAGCAGCGCTTGCATCCGAAGCAAAACCAAGCAGGAGGCTGAAGACCAATCCTTAACGTATTATGCAGGGACGCTGTGATTTGCTCAAAGAGAGTTTAAGATCTCACCATTTTCGCCGAGTTTGTTTTGTTTTGGATTGACCCAGGATGAGATTTCCTTCGGGGAAAACTAAGATCTGTTTTTTTTCTTCTTTTCTTTTCAGTTTAAAGCGAACACAAGGCAGACTGGATTATACTGATTTGCATAGTGAAATGTTTAATGATACTGTGCGTTTTCTAGAACGTTTTGATTTTTCTTTCCTTCTCATTTTTTCTTTCAGCCTATCTTTGATACCTTCGTTCTTCTTCTTTTAAAAAAAAATTATTTCTTTTTACTTTCTGATTGTTTTTCTGTTTCTTTATTTGTTTCTCATTTCGTTCATTCCAACGTTTTTGTGCTTTAATTATTTTGTCCTCAATTTCTTCCTTTATTCCCTTTAACTTCTTTCTTTCTTTTTTTCTGTCGCTTTCTCTGTCCGTCTCTCTATGACCTTTCCCTCCCTCTCTTCCAATCTTTGCTGTAATCTATCTTGTTTGGTTCAGACATGTTTAAGGGTTGACGAATTCCTATACATTTCTGCGTTGATTCTTCTTCTTCCTCTGGTTTGTCAGATGGATACCCCCATGATGCGATGAAGGCAGCTGTACACTGCAGGTCCTCCACACAGCTTTAGAGCTTCCGGGTCACTGGAGTTGGGGTCAGGCCAGTACCTCTTCCTGAGCACCTCATGGAGGGGGCAGGACTGCAGCAGATGTTCTGTTGGCTGTCATTTTCACAGGGGCACCGTGCTGAGTGACCAATGCAGAATTTAGTGCATGTGAAGTCTCCCAACGACGGACCAGGCGGAGGAAAAAAAACCCTTTCCCAACGGCTGTGAAGGCGGAAGAGGATGACCAAAGGGCAGGGGGAGCTCTTATCCTTGGCTGGAAGTTCTCCAAGGAGACGGAACTCCGAAGAAAAAACCTGCATCTGCCGAGCGTCAGTAGGCGAGAGAGTGGGGAAGGGACTGCACAACTCCTCTTCACTAAAAAAAAGTCACTTGTGCTGGTCAGGCACGTTTTCCCTTGCACCACCTGTGGGAAGTGCTGCGCATCCAGAATCGGCCTCTTCTCCCATATGAGGACACACACCGGCAGATAAACCTGCTTGCCTACTTATCCGTCGGTCCGACGGGAGACTCCATAAGGTGGTTTAGGCGGTTGTGGCCTGTCCTGAGTCTAAACACTGACACCTGTTCCCACCTTGTTAGCAGGTAGCAGGGGTCTGTCCTTTTGTGGTGTGGATGGTGCTGCATTCACTTCTTCTGTTGCTTGGCCTTCAGGGTGGTCTTCACTTCTGAGTAATAATGATAATAATAATAATAATGATAATAATAATGTACATTTATATAGCGCCCTTTCTCACAAAGAGCTCAGGGCGCTTTACATGAAAGAAAAATATTACAAGTAACATAAAACATTCATGACCACTCTTTCTCAACCCCCCCCCCCCCCAACACACACACACACACTCTCCCTTTCCCACTCTACATACATCCAAAGTGAGCTGATATGGGTGGTGTTGGAGAAAAGGAAGCTGAGAGTAGTTATTGATAAGTTTTAAAAAGACGAGTCTTTAGTGATGAGCGAAAAGCAGAAATAGAATCAGATGCATGGATATGACAAGGAAGGTTGTTCCAGACGTGAAGAGCAGCAAAGAAGAAAGAACGTTCACCATAGGTTCTTGTATTGACACGAGGCAGTTTCAAAAAGTAACAGTCAGAGGAAGAGCGGAGATTTCTTGAGGGAGTGTGAAGATAAGTAGGTCCTGCGGAGTGGAAAGCAGAATATCAGAGACACGCAACTTTGTATTTTATTCTCGCTTCAATGGGGAGCCAATGCAGAGTGCGGAGGTGAGGAGAAATGTGATCAGTACGTGGGACTCTGAGAGTCAGACGGGCAGCATTGTTTTGAAGTTTTAGCTGGTGGACCTATCCACCTGCTTTTGTGTGATACTTTCTCTCGCGGGATCTCATTGCCCTGCACATCGCAGTGAGAAGGAATCCATTGTAGGCCGACAGCACGGTTCCTGCAGAAGGAGAGGCAAGGGTGAAGGTCAGATCATCTAGGTTAGTGTTTTTGTTGGACTGTAAGGCATGCAGGACGTACAGGGCATCAGTCAAGGAAACTATGTATGCGTTGATTCTAGGACAGTCCTATTACTTGTTCTTCAGCCATCGAAATTCAAGAACTGGTGGTTGTAATGCAACCCTCAACTGATGTTATTTTCAGGGGTCAGTGACGTTGTCTTCGTTTGTATATACAACCCATTTGCGATACCTGTAGAAGGGGATGGACAGACACAAAATGGCAAGAAGAGGTAAACTAAATATCAACGGCTGTATAAATGTATAAACAGGATAAACGTTAAACAAACAAACAAACAAACAAACAAACAACAACAACAAAAAACAACACATTTCTTTGTTGAAGAGGGCTATATACTATTGGACAATAGGGATTAACATT
>NC_134894.1:44854721-44872221 GCF_041734735.1 Babylonia areolata | reverse complement strand
CACAGGCATACGCACAGGCGCGCACACACACACGCACACTCATACTCGCACACACATACGCGCGCACGCAAGTACATATTCATGCACATACATCACATGCATACAGAGACAGGGAGGGAGGGAGGAAGATAGAGAGAGAGGGGGGGAGATAGACAGACAGATAGACAGAGATACAGATGGACAGACAGAAGTAGGCTCTTAGAGAGAGAGAGAGACATAAAGAGAGACAGAGACAGAGAGACAGAGTGAGAGAGATTCTGAAAGGCATGCTAAATTGCGACTTCATTGGCACACGCTGAGTGATTTCTCTTTGGGTTTCCTGTCCAGAAACATTTTGAAAAAGATGTCTTTGCCAAAGGAAAGCAGAACAACACACGCAACACACACACGCACACGTTCACACACACGCACACGCACACGTTCACACACACACACACACACACACACACACACACACACACACACACACACACACAGATAGTCAAACACAAGAAGGCCATATATATATACATATAAATTACTTTCTTCATTAGAGAGAATTCAAACGGTCCTCAGTTGCGTGTGGTCATTTGAACAGCACAGTTCTTCCCACCCAATTTTAAACTTTTTGATGGAAAATGTCTTTGAAAAGCCATAATTATCTATTATGACTGAAAACTTGCTTTTCTGCATCTGTTGTCACTTGTAATCCTGTTTTATGAGAACACGGTATTCTGTATGTAATATTAATTTTCTTCAAAGGATGTTTCTGACAAGGATAAAAAAAAAAAAAAAAAAAAAAAAAAGAAGAAAAAGAAAAAAAAAAGTCATAAAATCTATATTATTTTTGAGACACTATGTTACCTAATGCTGTTTTTTTTTCTGAGATGTGCTGCTCATTTTTGTACTGTGATATTGGGTTGTGTGTTAACAGAATCCGATCCAGATATTTCATTAACCACTGAATCAACAAAGGAATCTGTTTTGGTTTTGCATCTTATCTATCCGCAAGCAACCTCAGCTTTGTAGAAACATCGTTTATGGGTAACAGGAGAATATCCAGAGAGCATTTGAGAATAAGAATATTACACAGAGAACCCCCCAAACAACAACAACAACAAACAACAACAACAACAAACAACAACAAACAACAACAACAACAACAACCGCCCTGCCACCTCACCCCCCCACCCCCCGCAAAAAAAAGAAACAAAGAACCCCCCCCCCCTCCCGCCAACAAAACAAAACAAAAACAACAACAACAAAAAAACAAACAACAACAACAACAAACAACAACAAAAACAACAACAACAAAACACGTTTCATGGATACAAAACAGGGAGACAATGTTACAAAGGCACAAGATGAATATATTTCATGGGAAAATCAAAATGTTCTGTAAATGAAAAATCAATCATGTTACAAAAACAACAACAACAACAAACAAAACAAAACAAACAAACAAAACAAACAAACAAACAACAACAACTAACAAAAAAACAAAAACAAAACAAAAACAAACCAAACAGAACAAACCAACAACTGCAACAATAAAACAAAAACAAGAACAAACAAACAAAAAACCGATGTTACACAGATACAAGACAATTTTTGAGACTAGACAAAAGCATTCCACAGGCACACGACAAACGTATTTCAAGAGAAACGAAGTTTCATGTATGCAAGGTAAACATGTCACAAGAGAAACAGCATTATTTAGACATACAAAGAAAAAACACGTTCGAAGGGAAACGTAACATAGACATAACGTTTTGTATTTGTATTTCTTTTTATGACAACAGATTTCTCTGTGTGAAATTCGGGCTGCTCTCCCCAGGGAGAGAGCGTCGCTATACTACAGCGCCACCCACTTTTTTGTCTTTTTTCCTGCGTGCAGTTTTATTTGTTTTTCCTATCAAAGTGGATTTTTGTACAGAATTTTGCCAGGAACAACCCTTTTGTTGCCGTGGGTTCTTTTACGTGCGCTAAGTGCATGCTGCACTCGGGACCTCGGTTTATTGTCTCATCCGAATGAAAAGCGTCCAGACCACCACTCAAGGTCTAGTGGAGGGGGAGAAATATCGGCGGCTGAGCCGTGATTCGAATCAGCGCGCTCAGATTCTCTCGCTTCCTAGGCGGACGCGTTACCTCTAGGCCATCACACCACGTTAGCATTAGGTAACATAGTATATCAAAATTAATATAGATTCTTTTAAGTTTGTTTTTTTGACGTCACAAGAGAAAGAAGATGATGATGATGATGATAATGATGATGAGAAAGAAGCAGAAAAAAAGCATGTCAAAAAGAAGATGACTTCTGCCTGGAGGTAGGGGCGACGCGGGCGGGGGAGGGTTTGTAGAAGGGGAGGGGGTTGGGGGGGGGGGGGTTGGGGGGAGGTTTGGACTAAATGGTTTTGCCGGGCGCGCATCTATCACATAATAAAAAAAACACCATATCTCTTCTTGAGATTCATCCATATGCAGATCGACGAAGAAGCACTCCCGGTGGCGAACTCTGAACCGAGAAGATGGAAACGAAACAGGTTGAAAGATGGATGGACGGACCAGTGAGAAGTGGGTCGTGATTGCTGCACGTGAAACTCTCGACGATCTTCAGTGCACGGCAGAAAGTGTGGTCTCTCTCTCTGCCTCCTGTATGCCTTCTGCTGAGCTGACAAACTGATGGGATTTTGATATCCTGCGTGGACATGGTGTTGGATGGTCTTCTCTCCTTTTTTTTTTCTTGCTGTTTTTTCCTCTTCACGTCTGATTCTTCCCTTTCTTCAGGACATGGAAATCTTATCCAAATTCGTCACATCACAGCAGCAAAGAGCTGCATGCATTCATCACTGATGCAGTACCGACGACTGACAGGAGGGGGCTTAACTCTTGGGGGCTGCGGGACTGATCGTCTGTTTTTGTATCTTTTTCTCCTCTCTCCTCCCACTTCTCTGTTTTTCTGTCTGTCTGTCTGTCTGTCTTTCTGTCTGTGTCTATCGGTCGGTCTGTATCGTTGTGGCTTGAGTCTGAATTAATTCCCCAATCAGGTCTATTCATGTTGAACATCTTCGATTACGTCGACATGGTCATTACAAGTTGATCATTTTTGATGTTATTTGTTAGAAAATATGCCAAACCATAAAAAAACCTATGGAAGCAAAAATATGAACATTCAACGAAGTAATGAGCAAAGCTTTCGCTAAATAGGCAGTAACAAATCGTGGAATATTTTGGTAAAAAAAAATCAGAAAAAAATGCTCTCTATTTACTTACGCAGTTCAGATTTGTTTTTAGATTGTTGAGGAACATGCTGGCTGAATCGTTTTAATGATGAGCTGTTAAACAATACATATGCTAGAGGCGGGTGTTCGTTACAAATGCATTTAATTTCTTTCTAAAGTGCGAAGGATCCAAACAGTGTCTGTGGTTTAGATTCTTCATATTTCTCGATGTGCATTCCGTAATGTTTTTGCATTAAAAGGCATGCAAGTAACATTTTTCACAATTTCGGATGCACAAACTGTATTGCTCTTTTGTTAAATTATGTGTGTACGTGTGTATGTGAGTGTGAATGTGTGAGTGCATGCATGCGTACGCGCGCGCGTGTATGTGTATATGTATATATTCGGATAATGGCGGCGCACGCCGGGTATGTTCATGTTTCCATAACCCACCGAACGCTGACATGGATTACGGGATCTTTAACGTGGGTAATTTGATCTTATGCAGACATATACCCACGAAGGGGGTTCAGGCACCAGCAGGTCTGTACATCTGTTGACCCGGGAGATCGGAAAAATCTCCACCCTTTACCCACCAGGAGCCGTGAATTGGATTCGAACCTAGGACCATTAGATTGAAAGTCCATCGCTTAAACCACTCGGCTTTGCACCCGTCAGCTTTTCTCTTGTCTGTTTTCGTTCTTTTCTCGTACGTTCGTAGGCTGTAACACACACATTCACTCGGATCAACGAGTGGAGGTTTACGAGTATGACTTTTTTTAATCCAATAATGTAGGCATCTATACCTCATTCTCAAGTACTTGAAACATCTTTGTAGTCCACCCAGACTCTTAAAAAAGTAAACATCTATTCTCTCCATGTCTTTGTCTCCGTCTGTCTGTCTGTCTATCTGTCTGCCCCTACCTCTCTCAATGTTTTTTTTTCTCTCCTTCTCCCCTTTCCATTGAATATATGTGTGCTATTGTAACTGACGTAGATTAGCAAAGACAGATTGGAAAATGCCTACAATATTAATACTTGAATGAAAAACATTTTGAGTTCTGAGTTCTTAGTTCTCCCTGTTACATTACTGATACATTTCGGGTTTCTCACAGTAAGCGCAGCTTTTCCTCTTGGTATCAGCACTGAGCCATTGTACATATGAAGTTTGGTTTTGCAGGGCTCAAGCTTAGTTCCCTTGACATGCCTAACATTTATCACGTTTACACTGGCTCCAGAATCAATTTGACATGTCACAGTAGCACCTTTGATTATCATCTCAGCCTTGATAATCTTCCCTTGTTGTGAGGATACAGCGAGACATGATTCAGTCTTCAGAGTCAGAACTAGGTGACTCAGAGTCAACAGCATGAACCTTAGTGTTCTGCCTACATTTGACGGCAAAAATGGTTTCTCTTTTTGCACAGCCTGCACGTCTTACCCCAGGCAGGGCAAAGTTCCTTCTTCATTTTTTGTGTCTGGTTACAAAATTTGCGTTTCTGTTTCAGCTGTCCTTTCTTTCCTTTCTTCAGACCTTTTGATGAAACAACATTAGCTTCGGCTGAAGCTTCCCCAGACTTCATGGACTAGAACCCACGCCATTACACTGACAGGTGGGGAGAGAAAGAGTACGAGTGATTTCCCCTTACTACTCTTGACTCTCGACCGAAATGTATCAATAATGTACCCCCCCCCCTCTCTCTCTCTTTCTCCTTCTCCTAACCTATTCAATGTTGTCAGTTCATATCACTATGACCTGCTGACTGGCCATCATTTCCACCCCCTGACAAACATCCCGCCCCCAAACCCCCTCTTCAATTCTCTACAGAAGGAAGATAGATAAAAAAAAAAAAGCCCTCCCCCCCCCCCCCCACAACGCACATAGTCCTCAGACACAGCGACCATTTGACACAAGTCAGCCTATCGTTTCTCCTTGCCGAACCCTCTTCACTGGTTACCCACCAGGTCTGGAGTCCATTGTAAAAAGCCCGACACGTCGGTTCACTGTCACGAATGGCTGCCCACCAGCGTTGTTTGCTTTGCGTCCTTGACATTTACATACCCTATCTCTTCCCACTCCGATCTTCTCGTCTTCTTCCCAGGGATCCGGTCCTTCCTCAGAGTCCGTCCCTGGTGTCCCAGTCTGATGGAAGTCCTTTGATTCAAAGCGTTTACCTTCCCCTCCCCCCGTGTACAACTTTTGACTGTCTACAGGTTCCTTCTTTTCCGTTTTAAGAGTTCGCTGTAGCCCCTTCTGAATGTAAGCACGTTCACAGATCTTGAACTGTTGAAGAAGAAAGCGTCTCTCTCTCTCTCTTTGTCTCTCTGCCCCCCCCCCCCCCGCTCCCCTTCTCTCTCTTCTCACGCACACACAAACACACACACACACTCTATCTCTTACGTAGTGTGTGTGTGTGTGTGTGTGTGTGTGTGTGTGTGTGTGTGTGTGTGTGTGTGTGTGTGTGGCTATGTATATAAATTTGTGTATGGGTCGATGGCCTTCACAACTGAAATATTTGTCATTGTCATTTTCATTGTTTCTCTGTCTGTCTGTCTGTCTCTCTCTCTGTGTCTCTCTGTGTGTTTTCTTTTAAGTCTTGTCCATGAGCACACTCGAGCCGATTCTTCTGTTTTACTCTCCCCCGTTTTCTTGTCTGAAGTTCTGAATTCTCTCCATTCTGACCGTGTTTGTATGGCGTGTGCTGTGAGAGGGGTGGGTCTGTCTGTCGGTGTGTAGGTCTGTGTATGAAGGGCTGGTGGTGGTGGTGGTGGTGGTGGTGAAGTGGATAAAACGCCTGTCTATGAAGCGATGGGCCAAGGATCGATTCTCACAAGGACCGGGATTTTTAACCCCACCCCCAAACCTCATTTTCCTCCACATTTCGCTCCACTAGACTTTGTGTGTCTTGTGTGACAGTCTGTGGTGGTAGACTTTCAGAAGGGGTGACGAACGGAGGTCCATGGTACAGCACGTGCTCATACAGCGCAAGTAAAAGAACCCGTGGCAGCAAGAGAGTTGTTGTCCTAAAGACAGTTGCAGTTCTCTGTTGTTGATTTTTTTTCTCTCTCTAGATGTAATGGTCCATGCTCACACTGAAATAAAACGTTAACTCACTCAGTACGGCCAGTCCTCTCTTCTCCTCTACATAGACCCCTCGGATGTCCAGTGCGTGTCTGAATGACCCAACCTTTAGCTTCCGTCGTCAGAATTGTGGTATTCTTTGTCAACATTCACCTCTTCAGTATAAGAGCCTTCCGCTTGCAATATTTTGATGATGGTAATTGGGGTGAAACGCTGTTAACGTCGTCTCTTTCGCCGTTCGTATGGAGAGAGTTAATCACGTGTTGAGCTTATCTTCTGAATCTCTCTGTCTCTGTTTTTCTGCCTGTCTGTCTCTGATTCTGTCTTTCTCTGTCTCTCTCTCTCTCTCACTACCCCCTCTCTCTCAATTCAACAGCAATAGTCTCACGATTCATGTTCTGAGCTCATCCTCTTTCCCTCTCTCTCTGTCTCTCGTGTGTGTGTGTGTGTGTGTGTGTGTGTGTGTGTGTGTGTGTGTGTGTGTGTGTGTGTGTGTGTGTGTGTTTGTTTGTTTGTTTCTCTGTCTGTCTGTCTGTCTGTCTGTGATTGTTTCTGTGTCTCTATGTGTCTGTGCTGATTTTCTTCAGATTTGCCTTCTATGTGTGTGTGTGTGTGTGTGTGTGTGTGTGTGTGTGTGTGTGTGTGTGTGTGTGTGTGTGTGTGTGTGTGTACGCAAGAACGCGCTCGAGCATGTATGTGTTTATCCTATCGTGTCACAGCAAATGACCATAAGATTTATGACTGCGATCCGAGTGATGGGATACTTATGCATGCGTTTTTATTTTGCCATTATCGCTGTCAACGACATTTTTCACGTGTCTGACGTCCTGGTTGATGACTGAGCTGTACGTCTGTGTCCTTGCCTGTCTATCTGTTTGTCCGTCTGTTTGTGTGTCTGTCTGTTTCTCTTGTCTATTTCTTCCTCTTTCGGCCTCTGTTTGTCCCTTTGCGTGGAAAAAAAAGTGCTTCATTTCTGAGACTGTCTACTGAATATCTAAGTGTGGCTTTGGCTTTTATTTATTTTCGGAAATATGGATTGTAAGAAGTGTGTGTGTGTGTGTGTGTGTGTGTGTGTGTGTGTGAGAGAGAGAGAGAGAGAGAGAGAGAGAGCGGGGAGGGGGCTCGGAGAGGGGGGGAGGGGAGAGGGGGGGGGAGGGGCGACATGCAGATAGAGAGATTGGAAGGTGTGAGATAGAGAAACACGGAAAAAAGAGAGTCAGAAAGACATAACACGGAGAGAAAAGACAAACAGACAGACCCAAAAGGAGTCAGAAAGACATAACACGGAGAGAAAAGACAAACAGACAGACCCAAAAGGCGTCACAGACAGACAGATGCAGACACAGATGGGAATACATACGTCAGTCAGGTGGGGATCACGGTATGGAAAAGGATAGCGTGGGTGGCTCAACGGTAGGGAAACGGCCGCGGTGACTCTCACCATTTAACCCCCATGCAGAACACCTTAGACGTAGGTAGAGGAGGGGGAGCAGTAGGAGAGGGAGGAGGAGGAGGGGGGCCGGGGGGGCGTGGGGGGGCGGGGGGAGGAGAGAGGTGGTGGTGGAAGTAGTGAAATCGTGCAGGGTAACATTTCTATGGAATGGAAGAAAGATTAAAAAAAAAAAAAATGCAGTGAACTGCAATGTGGTTTGTTTCACAACACTTTCTTTCATTGTCCGTCCGTCTGTCTGTCTGTCTTTCACACACACACACACACACACACACACACACACACACACACACACACACACACACACACACAGACACGCAGAAACGCACGTGCATACACATGCACACACACACGTACGTACACACACACGCGCGCACGGAAACATGTATGCATGCATGCCACACACACACACACACACACACACACACACACATATATATATATATATATATACATATATTTATTCATTTATTTATTTACATGAATGGCATCAGACGTGAGTTCGGTAGGACTGGCTTCAAGCTATGGGAAAGGATAGCGTGGGTGGCTGAGTTTCAGTTTCAGTTTCAGTAGCTCAAGGAGGCGTCACTGCGTTCGGACAAATCCATATACGCTACACCACATCTGCCAAGCAGATGCCTGACCAGCAGCGTAACCCAACGCGCTTAGTCAGGACTTGAGAGAAAAATATATAGATAAGCTTACATAAATAAATAAATGAATAAATATATGTATATATATAACATATATATATATATATATATATATATATGTGTGTGTGTGTGTGTGTGTGTGTGTGTGTGTGTGTGTGTGCGTGTGTGTGTGTGTGTGTGTGTGCGTGTGTGTGTGTGTGTGCGTGTGTGTGTGTGTGCGTGTGTGTGGGGGTGGCTGAACGGTAGAGAAACGTCCGCGGTGACTTTCACCAGTTAACCCATCCATGCAGAACACCTCAGACGTAGAAATGTATGCCTCTGGTTGACTCCTACTAGCCCCCATATATCGATGCATGATAGTCAATCGTGTCCGACTATGACCGTCAGAACAGCAGAGGGGGTTGCTGTTCCGACTATCTGGGCTGGAATTTGATTATAGTGGAGAGTGTCTTGCCTAAGTTACACCCCCATTCTTTCGGCCGAGAGGGTTTTAGGTTGGGATGGTTCCCAAAGGCCATTTAGCCTCCAAGGCTGCAACACTGAGAGTCAGTGTAATCTTGCCCCCTATTTTGAGAGTCATAGTCCTTCACAAAAGACTAAGCTGTAAATGACTTCTATGTATATGGGGGAAGATTGACAGAGAACAGAAATCAGTCAGCCTGCCAGTAAGCTTGTCAGTGTGTTGGTCAGTAAAGTGCTACATACCTATAACGAGTGTTCAGGAAGAAGAAAGAAGGAAGGCACACAGGAAAATTAAAAAGAAACTGAGTGAGTGAGCGAGTATATTAGTAAGTAAGTAAGTAAGTAAGTAAGTAAGTAAGTAAGTAAGTAAGAGAGTGAGTGAGTGATATTAAACTAAAAATAGAAGAGAAGAAAGAATACTTCAGGTTATTCAGACTCCAGACTTCAGAAGATTTATTGAGATGGGCATTAGCCTTCTGAAATGGTGTAAACTAGGTATAATATTCTTTAAAACATTTTTTTTAAAAGTGCTATTAACTTGCTGTATGAACAGGACTCGTAATCAGTCTACAGTTTGTGGAACGTCTCCTACCCTTTTGAAAGATCTATTTAGAAATACTCCCAAATATTTACCAGTTTTTGGTCATTCACAACTGAGAGAGTGAAAAAAAAAGTAACTCTAGTGGTGAAGTTCCACAAAACACCGATAATCGATTTGTCCACAGTCTGCAGCGGCAGTCATTCTCACCCACACGTCGGCTCCCCCCACCCCCACACCCCCACTTCCCACCCCCCCTACCCCCATTCTGTCCCCTCCTTCCAGCTCAAAGCCAGAAGTGAAAGAGAAAAAAAAAGGTGGCGCGAAAGAAAACACCCTCCATGCCTGATCAGATCAGCAGTATTTGCCCTGCCCGTTTCCTGGAATTGAGCAGGATTGCATCGATCAGACTGCTCCTTTTGTGAAAGGCACTTGCGCCGCCAGACTGCTGGTGTCTCTCCTTTGACCAGTTCCCCCAGTCCTAGACTATTGCACCGCTGTCCTGGCTGCTGTCCTTGGAGGAGAATAGATTTCGCGCCTTCAGAGGGTTCCAGAAAATGCGGCGCGACTCCTCGTTTCTAAAGAAACGAAAGCGAGATCATGTCACTCCCCACCCACTCCCTCTGTCCCCTCCGTCTCCTCCCCTCCCCCCTTTCCCGTCTTGAAGGAACTCCGACGGGGCTGCCTGTTAGTTTCCGACCTCAGTACAAGTCGGCAGTTCTTTCCCACCGTCGGTTTGATGCTACTGTTCCTATTCATCCTTTGACTTTCCACACGCAGACCGCCGTGTACTATCTCTGATGTTCAAATGAAAAAACTTCTCCAAATTCCCAACAGACATTCATAATTCAGTTGTCAGCTCGCAATCAGTTTCGGGGCCCCGACCGTTTGGAATTCACTGCCTGCTAGTCTGAGAACTACACACCAACGTACACTCAGTTCGAACATAATTCATAAACCTACTTTTTCAAGCGAGCTATTGTGTAACCATTCTTCAAGTGCTTCATTATTATCCATGCTACTTAATTGTATGAATGTGAACTTCAAAAGGTTCTGTATCTTCATACTCAAGTTATGAATGTCAGGTAAAAGTTCATTAAAAAAAACCCAAAAAACCAAACACACACACACACACACACACACACACACACACACACACACACACACACACAACAAAACAACAACGAACAACAACAACAACAACGACAAAAACGAAACCCTTCACCAGGGAATATGGATGTCAGAGATTTTCTGTTTAACACACACGGTTACAACACGAACGTAGCTAGTAGGAATATACGATACTTCAGCAGTGTCATAACAATATTATACGCCCCCCCCCCCCTTTTTTTTTCCTGGGAAGATACATAGAGCAGTATTTGAGTAACTCTCACATTTGTTTTCAATGAGACATAGGGAGGATTATTTCATTTCGCCAATATTAGAAAACAAAAAGAAACTGTTGTGGTGTTGGCATTCTATCATCCTTGGACTTTCTCACCACTGAATACAAGAACATTTCAAAATCAGTGCACACACACACACACACACACACACACACACACACACCATTCAGACTGGAACACATTCAGCTGCATGCACGACAAAACATTACACCCATTCCCAGAGCGATGAATAAATAAGTCAAAAGATAGATAGATAGACAGATAGATAGATAGTTAAGATAGATAGATGAAAAGTAGATAGATGGATAGATACATAAATAGAGATATATAAAGAGATGAAGATAAAAGAAGACATTCAATGTAGCCATAGCAACAACCTTAACAAGAGGGATACAATGCACAATACAATACAGTTACCTTTTTTTCTTGGCTTTGCTGCTGACGGCAATTTGGCACTGACTTGGTGAGTCCTTCGACACGATTGTAGCATTTCCTATGTCTCACGGCACTAGGGCCTGGCTAGTACCCTTTGTTACAATGAGGAGTCTAGGTCTCGTCTAGCGGGGTGTGTGTGTGTGTGTGTGTGTGTGTGTGTGTGTGGTGTGCGCGCGTGCGTGTGCATGTGTGTGTGTGTGAAGCTGATTGAATAGACCATGTCGTCAGAAGAGTGCGTCAGTAACAAATCGCGTCACATATTGTTCCTCTTCCGCCCCTTTCCTCCCCTCTACCAGCCTCCACCCGCAAACACACACACACACACACACACACGCACACACACACACACACACACGCACACACACACACACACGCACGCACGCACGCGCGCTCACACACACATACACACACACTAACATACACATAGCCCACATTTCCCACCACACACACAGACACACAGACACAGACACACACACACACACACACACACACACACAAATTCTCACAAGCTATCTCTCTCTCTCCATCCCTCTCTCTGAAATCCATCTCGATTACACAAATGAATAATTATTCAAAAGAAAAAAAAAGAAAGAAAGAAAAGCTAAATAGATCAATATATAAACAACTGAATAACAAACAAATGAACACACAAATAAGTAAACAGATAAAAAAAATAGTAAATAAAACAAACAAATAAATAAACGAAGAAAGAAAGAAAGAAAGAAAGAAAGAAAGAAACTAATGATAAATAAGTGAATAAATAAATAAATAAGTAAATAAATAAATAAATAAATACAAAAGCCCAAACACACATTCTGCCGAGTTGTGGCTTCTTCCCCCCCTCCCCCCCCCCTCCAGGCCTCTCCTCCACTTCACCCAACAGGGAGACTGGAAAGTGGTGGATTCCCTGCCCACGTAAAGTTACACGGCAAACCTTCATATCACCCTCCTCCCCTTCAACCCAATCTCCCCTCTCACCCCCCCACCTCACCCCCCCCCCTGCCCACCCCCTCCTCACCCCCCGCACACAAATCGCTCATCATGTTGCTCCCAGGCATGTCACGAGTGGTTGGTTAGCTAATATGTTTACCCGCCCCCCAGTGACGCTGCTGGCTGAAAAAGAAAAGAAAAGAATAAAACAACAAAAAAAACAACAACAAACCAATGGCGCCCTGATTTTGGGTTCGCTTGCTTTATACAATGCCATAGCATTGTTCGTGTTGTTGTTGCTGCTGCCTCCTTGAGAGATTCAGACGGGAGGGAGGAAGGGGGGGGGGGGAGGTGAGCAGTAGGAGAGGGAGGAGGAGAAGGAGAGGGGGTGGGGGGCGGGGGGGCGAGAGAGGTGGTGGAAGCATTGAAATCGTGCAAGGTAACATTTCTATGGAATGAAAGAAAGAAATAAACAATACAGTGAACTGCGACGTGGTTTGTTTCACAACACTTTCTTTCATTGTCGGCCTATCTGTCTGTCTGTCTTTCACGCACACACACACACACACACACACACACACACACACAAACACACACTCATGCAGACACGCAGAAACGCATGTACTTACACACACACACACACACACACACACACACACACACACACACACACACGTACGTACACACACACGCGCGCACGGAAGCATGCATGCATGCATGCGACACACACAAACACACACACACAGACACACACACACACAACCACACACACACACACACACACACACACACACACACACACACACACACACACCCCAGAAGAACATGAATATATATACATATATTTATTCATTTATTTATTTGCATGAATGGCATCAGACGTGAGTTCAGTGGGACTGGCTTCAAGCTATGGGCCTGTGGCTTGTTGAGAAGCGAGGGTTAGCACACGTGTTTACTAGTACTGTTGATGCTTTGGGTCCTATGGCTCCATACAGGTCTGCTTTTTAAAGAAGAGATGGATTATTCCTGGCTCTTTGTTGTCGTGTTTTTTGTTTTGTTTTTTGTGTGTTTTTCTTGTTTGTTTTGTTTAAAAAATCCTTTTCGTGGTGTGGTATGGACGATGGGGTGTTGGCCGTGTAGTGGGGAGTTCTGGAAAATTTTAGAATGAACAGTAAAGGAGTTCGAGTTTTATCGTTGAGATCGTTCAACATTGTGACAACAGCTCTTGTGTTACAGTCTCATAGTTCCGCACACACACACACACACACACACACACACACACACACACACACACACACAGAGAAGAAAACAGAGAATGGACCTCCCTCCTACCCCCCCAGAAGGACATGATGGCATGCAGCATGCCTGACCAGGACTCCAGAAAGAGATGTTGCCGCTTGGAGTAAATTGATCAGCTCCAAAACACATAGAACACATTTCCTACACTTTGTCTTACCTGAAAACGTCTGTAACTTAAGCAAATGGGCCTAGTCGGTTTAAAAAAACCCAAAACACACACAAAAAACCACACACACACACACAAAAAAAACAAACAAAAAAACACACGTCCAGTCCATCATCATAACTCAAAGCTTTCAACTCTTCAACATTTTATATCAGAACCAATCAACTCTTCAACATTTTATATCAGAACCAATCAACTCTTCAACATTTTATATCAGAACCAATCAACTCTTCATCATTAGAGCAGTCGATGGCACAATCACTGTACAATGCCGCTGGTTACTGTTACTTACCGGAGCAACCCGCTTCAAACTTCCTAGGACTCAGCTGACATCGCCATGGTTGGCATGTCGCATTTCTTCAGCACTCTCAAGGCAACGCTCACGGAGTATGATTCCTCCACCAGTCGATTATTGTCGTCATTAGGGGGCGTACATTTTTTTTCAAGACCCTTATAAGATACGTGCAGTCCATAGAACAGCAGCGAGTTTTTTTTTTGTTTTTTTTTCTTAAAGTGCTACACACCCCTTCTTCTTTGGCAAAGAAATACACAACAACAACCCAGCCGCCAACATCGGCGAAATCCATTTGTCTTCTTTTTTGTGTAAAAATTGCAGTATTTTTTCTCCATCCCCCCCCCCCCTCTTTGTTGCTGTTGTTTGTTGTTGTTGCTTATTTGTGGTTTTTTCTCTCTCTCTTCTTATCCTAAATGATTGCTTTTTCCATTCAGACACAGTTCTTAATCCGTTTGTTTCTATGTTAATGGACAACTAAACTCTCTGCAACATTTCAGTATTCTTCGAGAGGTTACATTTTGTCTGCGGTTTTTTTTTTTTTTTTTCATGCTCCGCTGTGCGTTTTAACTGTGTGCATGTTTGTCCCTCTTTCCCACACACCTCTTATATCACTCATCATTTTGTTCTTATCTGCCGAATTTCTTTTTCAAGACTTCGTCAAATTTCAAATTCTCGTTCAAAAGTACGCCAGTATGACAGATTAGTCTAGTACTAGGGAGCCTAACAGGTGATGTCTTGCGTATGTTGAATCAGAACTAGCACCACTGAATACCCACCGAAGTGATTCAACAGCAGTTTAAATTCTGATAAGGCAAGGCAAGGCAAGGCAAGGCAAGGCACGGCAAGGCACGGCAAGGCAAGGCAAGGCAAGGCAAGGCAAGGCAAGGCAAGGCAAGGCAAGGCACGGCACGGCACGGCACGGCACGGCACGGCAAGGCAAGGCAAGGCAAGGCAAGGCAAGGCAAGGCAAGGCAAGGCAAGGCAAGGCAAGGCAAGGCAAGGCACGGCAAGGCAAGGCAAGGCAAGGCAAGGCAAGGCAAGGCAAGGCAAGGCACGGCACGGCAAGGCAAGGCAAGGCAAGGCAAGGCACGGCACGGCACGGCAAGGCACGGCAAGGCAAGGCAAGGCACGGCAAGGCAAGGCAAGGCAAGGCAAGTCAAGGCAAGGCAAGAAGTTTATTTCACGTGATCCATGGGTTCTCCGCTGGTGTGTGGCATCAAGGTGACTCTAACATCGATAGATCCCTATGAACTGCCGACGCTGGCACTACGACAAACGGGCCCGGGAGTGGGTGTGTATGATAGTGGGGGTGGGGATTGAGGGAAGGGGTGGTGGGGGTGGTGGTCATAATGGGCGAAATACCGAGGAGACAGCGTGGGCGTGGCGACGTGACCAGAACCCCCCCCCCCCAAAAAAAAAAAAAAAAAAAAAAAAAATCATCGCGAGCGGCTAAGACAAACAGAGAGCCAAGCAGACAAGCAAACGCCCTTTGCAAACTGACAACACATTCCTCTTTTTTGAGGAGGGGGTGGGGGGGGGGGGGGGGGGAGGGGAGGCGGAGTGGTGGTGAACGACGGGGGAATGTAATTAAAAAAATTATCTAAACATCCCTTCAGAAGAATGATTAATGTGGAGAATGACCCTTCTGGACGCCCTTGGCTGACCAGCGCTGACATGGTTAGGTGGGTCATTCTTCTTCTTTTTCTTCTCCGTCATTGTCGTTGTTGTCGACGTCGTTGTTGTCCTTCTTCTTCTGCTCCTCCTCCTCCTCCATCTTCTTCTTCTTCTTCTCCCCCTCACCCCTTCCTCCTCCTCCTCTTCTTCTTCACCATCGTCTTTCTTTCTTTCCTTCTTCATTTCCTGTTCTTTCACAAGGCAGGGCTGGTCACACGGTATGGATGCATAAATTTCCCAACCAGATTTGCATTTGCAGTTTGCAAGGATTGCGTGGGTGATTATTTTTCGATTTCCTAGCCGCGAAATGAATTGTGTTGGTTTGTGTTTATTTCTATTTTTGCTGATAGTGTACTGGACTCTCTCTCTCTCTCGGTGTCTCTCTTTCTCTCTGTCTGTGTGTGTGTGTGTGTGTGTGTGTGTGTGTGTGTGTGTGTGTGTGTGGGTGTGTGTGTCTCTCTCTCTCTCTCGGTCTCTCTCTCTCTCTCTCTCTCTCTCTCGGTCTCTCTCTCTCTCTATCTGTGTGTGTGTGTGTGTGTGTGTATCTCTCTCGGTCTCGGTCTCTCTCTCGGTGTATCTCTCTATCTCGGTGTCTCTCTCTCGGTGTCTCTCTCTCGGTGTCTCTCTCTCTGTCTGTGTGTGTGTGTCTCTCTCTCTCTCGGTCTCGGTCTCTCTCTCGGTGTCTCTCTCTCTCTCTCTCGGTCTCTCTCTCTCTCTGTCCCCTCTCCCTCATCATCTTTTATGTCACGTATGCTTGTTTATACATGTAAAATTGCATGATTGCTATTTCCTTTGATATTTTCTTTTTTCTTCCACCCCCCACCCCCCCTTTTTTTTGTTTACTCTCTGTATGTCTGACTGTTTATCTGTTCTTCTCTGTTCTCCCTCTTTCTCCATCTGCTGTCTTTCTTCTTTCTTTTCTTTTTTTCTTGTGCTTTTCTTTCTTTTACCCAGGGTGGATTGCACAAGTCATCTTAGCAGCGCTAAGTTCAGTTAGCGTTTTTAAGAATGTTTATGCTTATTCCATAGACTTAGGAAATTGTCTTTACGCAAAAGTACACTTAGCACTACTAAGATGGCTCGTGCAACTTCCCCCCCCCACGCCCTCCCCACCCCCCAGCACCCCCCGACCATGTGGCTGGGCTGGGTGGAAAAAGGCTTTGTTGTCATGTTGTCTGTCACATTATCTTCTGGAAATGCACTTTCGTTTCGTCTCTTTGTCTCTGTCTGTCTGTCTGTCTGTCTGTGTTCCTCTCTCTCTATCATCCTTACTACCTGCCTTACTTTCCTCCACCCCCCCACCCCCGGGTCCGCCCTCCTTCTCCTCTTCCTCTTCGATCGCATCGTCCTCTTTCCACTTCCCCGCCTCTGTGTGTGTGTGTGTGTGTGTGTGTGTGTGTGTGTGTGTGTGTGTGTGTGTCTCCATCTCGATTTTTTTTTCTCTCTCCACCCTGACACTCTGTTTGTCTCTTTCTTTCTCTTTTACATTCTATGTGCTTGTCTGTCTGTCTGTCTCTCTCCCCCCCCCCCCGTCTCTCCTCTCTTTCTCAGTCTCTGTGTCTTTCTCTCTGTCCCTCTCACTATCTCTCTCTCACCTTCTCTCTCTCTCTCTGGGTCTGTCTCTCTCTGTCTCTGCCCCTCTTACTCTCTCTCACCTTCTCTTTCTGTCTGTCTCTCTCTGTGTCTGTCTCTCTCACTCTCTATGTCATTCTCTCTGTCTCTCTCTCTTTCTCACCTTCTCCCTGTCTGTCTGGCTCTGCCTCTCTCTCTGTCTCTCTCTCTCACCTTCTCTGTCTCTGTCTGTCTGTCCCTATCTCTCGCTCTGCCTCTCTCTCTGTCTCTCTATCCCTCTCACTTCCTCTCTCACCTCTCTCTGTCTGCCCCTGTCTCTGGCTCTGTCTGTCTGTCTC
>NC_134894.1:44842221-44849721 GCF_041734735.1 Babylonia areolata | reverse complement strand
ATAACAGACCCATGATCTGGTCACCTTTCAGTGACATGGGTCCTCTACCTAGCTGCTGCACAAATACAGGTTTGGCAGTGAAAGGGTTAAGCTACGATCCACTCTGACGTCTTAGAGTGATTAACTGAGCATGTGCACCTTCTGATGTGACATGAATAACTTACGTGATTTTAGTCAGGTGCATGTGCATTAGTAAAGTACTTACCTGAGTGTGTACCATTTGATAAAATATTATCTTTTTTGAATGTTTGGTTGTTGTCTTTGTCAAGTGTTTATTTTTCGATAAAGTTTGTTTTGTTTTGTTAACGTTTATTTTAGGACACTTTTTTTTTGTGAGAAGCAATTATAAACAAATCCATTAAAAAAAGAAGAAAAAAAAAAAGAAGAAGAAGAAGAAGAAGAACCATCCATCCTTTTCTCTTTTCCAGCCCTTTGCTGTCACCAACAAGGTGCAAATCGACAATGATCAGTTTCGGCCTTGTGGCTTCTGTGTGTTCGTTCGTTCATTCATTCATTCAATCAGTCCGTCAGTCATATACTCATGTGGAGTGATAGCCTAGAGGTAACGCGTCCGCCTAGGAAGCGAGAGAATCTGAGCGCGCTGATTCGAATCACGGCTCAGCCGCCGATATTTTCACCCCCTCTACTAGACCTTGAATGGTGGTCTGGACGCTAGTCATTCGGATGAGACGATAAACCGAGGTCCCTTGTGCAGCATGCACTTAGCGCACGTAAAAGAACCCACGGCAACAAAAGGGTTGTTCCTGGAAAAATTCTGTAGAAAAATGCACTTCGATAGGAAAAACAAATAAAACCGCACGCAGGAAAAAAAAGGGTGGCGCTGTAGTGTAGCGACGCGCTCTCCCTGGGGAGAGCAGCCCGAATTTCACACAGAGAAATCTGTTGTGATAAAAAGAAATACAAATACAAATACAAATACAAATTCAGTCCAGTCACTATTCATCCGTGCAGTGACCAATGTTGGTTTTTTGTTTCGTTATGCTTTGTTTTTTGTGCCTTTTTTTGTGTGTGTTTCTCTGTTTTTCATACGAAGTTTCTTCTTTCTTTCTTTTCACTTTTTTATTTTCTGCCTCCGTTGTAATTTTCTTCTTCCGTTTCTTTCCTTTTTCTTTCATTCCTTTACCTCTCTTACTGTTGCTGTCTGTTCTGTCTGTTTGTTTCCGTCCGTCCCTCCTTTCTTCATTCATTTCCACTGCATTCTCTCTCTCTCTCTGTTTCTCTCTCTCTCTCTGTGTTTCTCTCTCTCTCTGTTTCTCCCTTTCCCTTCCCTCATTTCCCTCTCCCCGCCTCCCCCATTCGCATCCTCTCTCTCTCTCTCTTTCTCCCTTTCCCTTCCCTCATTTCCCTCTCCCCGCCTCCCCCACTCCATCCTCTCTCTCTCTCTCTTTCTCCCTTTCCCTTCCCTCATTTCCCTCTCCCTGCCTCCCCCACTCCATCCTCTCTCTCTCTCTCTTTCTCCCTTTCCCTTCCCTCATTTCCCTCTCCCCGCCTCCCCCACTCCATCCTCTCTCTCTCTCTCTTTCTCCCTTTCCCTTCCCTCATTTCCCTCTCCCCGCCTCCCCCACTCCATCCTCTCTCTCTCTCTTTCTCCCTTTCCCTTCCCTCATTTCCCTCTCCCCGCCTCCCCCACTCCATCCTCTCTCTCTCTCTCTCTCTCTTTCTCCCTTTCCCTTCCCTGATTTCCCTCTCCCTGCCTCCCCCACTGCATTCTTTCTCTCTCTCTCCCTCTCTCTCTTTCTCCCTTTCCCTTCCCTCATTTCCCTCTCCCCGCCTCCCCCACTCCATTCTCTCTCTCTCTCTCCCTCTCTCTCTTTCTCCCTTTCCCTTCCCTCATTTCCCTCTCCCCGCCTCCCCCACTCCATCCTCTCTCTCTCTCCCCCTCTCTCTCTTTCTCCCTTTCCCTTCCCTCATTTCCCTCTCCCCGCCTCCCCCACTCCATTCTCTCTCTCTCTCTCCCTCTCTCTCTTTCTCCCTTTCCCTTCCCTCATTTCCCTCTCCCCGCCTCCCCCACTCCATTCTCTCTCTCTCTCCCTCTCTCTCTTTCTCCCTTTCCCTTCCCTCATTTCCCTCTCCCTGCCTCCCCCACTGCATTCTCTCTCTCTCTCTCTCTCTCTCCCTCTCTCTCTCTCTCCCTTTCCCTTCCCTCATTTCCCTCTCCCTGCCTCCCCCACTGCATTCTTTCTCTCTCTCTCCCTCCCTCTCTCTCTTTCTCCCTTTCCCTTCCCTCATTTCCCTCTCCCCGCCTCCCCCACTGCATTCTCTCTCTCTCTCTCTCCCTCTCTCTCTCTCTCCCTTTCCCTTCCCTCATTTCCCTCTCCCCGCCTCCCCCACTCCATCCTCTCTCTCTCTCTCTCTCTCTCTCCCTTTCCCTTCCCTCATTTCCCTCTCCCCGCCTCCCCCACTGCATTCTCTCTCTCTCTCTCTCCCTCTCTCTGTTTCTCCCTTTCCCTTCCCTCATTTCCCTCTCCCCGCCTCCCCCACTGCATTCTCTCTTTCTCTCTCTCCCTCTCTCTCTCTCTCCCTTTCCCTTCCCTCATTTCCCTCTCCCCGCCTCCCCCACTCCATTCTCTCTCTCTCTCTCTCTCTCTCTCCCTCTCTCTCTCTCTCCCTTTCCCTTCCCTCATTTCCCTCTCCCCGCCTCCCCCATTGCATCTCTCTCTCTCTCCCTCTCTGTCTTTCTCCCTTTCCATTCCCTCATTTCCCTCTCCCTGCCTCCCCCAGTCCATTCTCTCCCTCTCTCTCTCCCTCTCTTTCTCCCTTTCCCTTCCCTCATTTCCCTCTCCCCGCCTCCCCCACTCCATTCTCTCTCTCTCTCTCTCTCCCTCTCTCTCTTTCTCCCTTTCCCTTCCCTCATTTCCCTCTCCCTGCCTCCCCCACTGCATTCTTTCTCTCTCTCTCTCTCTCTCTCCCTCTCTCTCTCTCTCCCTTTCCCTTCCCTCATTTCCCTCTCCCTGCCTCCCCCACTCCATTCTCTCTCTCTCTCCCTCTCTCTCTTTCTCCCTTTCCCTTCCCTCATTTTCCTCTCCCTGCCTCCCCCACTACATTCTCTCTCTCTCTCCCTCTCTCTCTTTCTCCCTTTCCCTTCCCTCATTTCCCTCTCCCCGCCTCCCCCACTCCATTCTCTCTCTCCCCCTCTCTCTCTCTCCCTCATTTCCCTCTCCCCGCCTCCCCCACTCCATTCTCTCTCTCTCTCTCTCTCTCTCTCTCCATCTCTCTCTCCCTCATTTCCCTCTCCCCGCCTCCCCCACTCCATTCTCTCTCTCTCTCTCTCTCTCCCTCTCTCTCTCCCTCATTTCCCTCTCCCCGCCTCCCCCACTCCATTCTCTCTCTCTCTCTCTCTCTCCCTCTCTCTCTCTTTCTCCCTTTCCCTTCCCTCATTTCCCTCTCCCTGCCTCCCCCACTGCATTCTCTCTCTCTCTCTCCCTCTCTCTCTTTCTCCCTTTCCCTTCCCTCATTTCCCTCTCCCTGCCTCCCCCATTGCATTCTCTCTCTCTCTCTCCCTCTCTCTCTTTCTCTCTTTCCCTTCCCTCATTTCCATCTCCCCGCCTCCCCCACTCCATTCTCTCTCTCTCTCTCTTTCTCCTTTTCCCTTCCCTTATTTCCCTCTCCCTGCCTCCCCCACTGCATTCTCTCTCTCTCTCTCTCTCTCTCTCTCTCCCTCTCTCTCTTTCTCCCTTTCCCTTCCCTCATTTCCCTCTCCCTGCCTCCCCCACTGCATTCTCTCTCTCTCTCTCCCTCTCTCTCTCTTTCTCCCTTTCCCTTCCCTCATTTCCCTCTCCCTGCCTCCCCCACTGCATTCTCTCTCTCTCTCTCTCTCTCTCTCTCTCTCTCTCCCTCTCTCTCTTTCTCCCTTTCCCTTCCCTCATTTCCGTCTCCCTGCCTCCCCCACTGCATTCTCTCTCTCTCCCTCTCTCTCTCTTTCTCCCTTTCCCTTCCCTCATTTCCCTCTCCCTGCCTCCCCCACTGCATTCTTTCTCTCTCTCTCCCTCCCTCTCTCTCTTTCTCCCTTTCCCTTCCCTCATTTCCCTCTCCCTGCCTCCCCCACTGCATTCTTTCTCTCTCTCCCTCTCTCTCTTTCTCCCTTTCCCTTCCCTCATTTCCCTCTCCCCGCCCTCCCCCACTCCATTCTCTCTCTCTCTCTCTCTCTCTCTCTCCCTCTATTCCTATCTCTCTCCGTGTTTCTCTGTTTTTCTTTTTTTCTCTCTCTTTTCCCCTTTCTCTCTCTCTCTCTCTCTCTCTCTCTCTCTCTCTCTCTCTCTCTGTGTGTGTGTGTGTGTGTGTGTGTGTGTGTGTATGGCTGTGGCTGTGTCTGTGTGTGTGGGTGTGTGTATGTGCGTCTGTGTGTGTGTGTGTGTGTGTGTGTGTGTGTGTGTGTGTGTATGTATGGCTGTGGCTGTGTCTGTGTGTGTGTGTGTGTGTGTGTGTGTGTATGTGTGTGTCGCTGTGGCTGTGGCTGTGTCTGTGTGTATGTGCGTCTCTATGTGTGTGTGTGTGTGTGTGTGTGTGTGTGTGTGTGTGTGTGTGTCCGCCTCAACCCCTCCTCTGCTGTCTCTATCTTCATGTACGGCAGCTTGTTGTTACATTCTTTTTTTTTATTTTTTTTTTATTCCTCGTTTGTCTATTTCCAAACTGAAGCATGTCGCCTTCTTCAAGATTTTTTTTTTTTCCCCCCCTTCTTTCTGTACTGTACTCATGAATCTCCTGGGAGGTAAAATCTACAAGGGGCCCACTCTACACCCTGCCGCGGTAGATAACTGGTTCATTAGCGTGTGAAGAGCGATGTGCTTAGAACGTTCTTTTAAAATTTTTTTTGTTCTTTTTTCCCCCCATATGAAATCGGTGTGGAAATTGCGCACGAAAGTAGTCCTTGTCCTTCCTGGTATGATACACAGACTGGACAGACGGACTTGCAGACAGAGAGAGAAACAAATGTCTACGCATATATATATATATATATATATATATATATATATATATATATATATATGTGTGTGTGTGTGTGTGTGTGTGTGTGTGTGTGTATGTGTGTGTGTGTGTGTGTGTGTGTGTGTGTGTGTGTGTGTGTGTCTGTGTGCTTGTGTGTGTGTATGTGTGTGTGTGTGTGTCTGTGGCTGTGTGTCCGTGTACGAGCGTATGAAGTAACCATGGTTACATTTTGATATCAGTGTTGCAAAGTACTAGAACTCGTGCACAAAAGTGCAATCATTATCGACCACACAACGGACGCACGTGTGCCTTTGAAATGGAAAGGAAATCTAGCAACACGAATAGGGAAAGCAGAAAAAAGATGATGATGTATAAATCCCCTAAAGATAGCCCGTGGCACATGTTAAGGTACTCAGTGACCGTACACATCCATGCGCTACAACACCACGCCAAAATAACCCCAGGCGCTGTTTTAATAGGGTATCCAATGATGGTGCTCACCCCACACCCCTTTTTACTGCACCCAATAACTTGGCCGTACTATCATAGTTTACAAAAAAAACAAACAAACAAACAAACAAAAAAAACAAACAAACCACCAGATATTCAGCAATTCCTAATGATAACCCAAACAATAAACGTGATCTGTTCAGTCTAAAGTGTAGAATAAACAGTGGGTATTAATGCATGTATTTTTTACCTGGGGAACTATTATAATGAAGACTTAAACAGATACGAAGGCTAATTAACATCAGTTAAAAGTTCTTAAGCCACGAAGACCATTTCATGAATCAATGCGACAGTGGCTCTAGAAATGTGCTTCGCGGTGGGAATGAGAGAACATGATGTTGGTGAAAATCAGTCTTTGTTTGGAGTCAGAGTAGACATACATTGTGATTGCTGTTCGTCCTTTAGGTGTTGAATGTATCTTATGTGCAAGAGACAGGCACGTGGAGAATGGTGCTACGGAATGTCGGAGTGCTGTTTTGTGTACACACGACGCTGAAAAAAAAAAATAATGAAGAACACTGCATGTGTTTGTATCTTCCGGACCTGGCTGAAGACCGGGATATAGTAAAGAAATAAAAGAAAAGGGAATATAGACAACAGCATTGTGATGTAGTTTCCGACCTAATGGGATCTGAAGAACAGCATCGGCATCCTCCTCCTCATCATTTACCGTCAATAATAATAGAACGAAATATGAACGGGTACGTTAAATTCACGAGCATATGCCGTATTCAGTTCTGTCTGTCTATCTGCTGTCTGTGTGTATGTGTATGTGTGTGTTGTGAAATTCACGAGCATAGACCGTAGACAGTTCTATCTGTCTATCTGCTGTCTCTGTGTGTATGTGTGTTGTGAAATTGACGAGCATAGACCGTAGACAGTTCTATCTATCTGCTGTCTCTGTGTGTATGTGTGTGCGTTGTGAAATTGACGAGCATAGACCGTGGACAGTTCTATCTATCTGCTGTCTCTGTGTGTATGTGTGTGTTGTGAAATTCGCGAGCATAGACAATGGACAGTTCTATCTGTCTATCTGCTGTCTCTGTGTGTATGTGTGTGCGTTGTGAAATTGACGAGAATCGACCGTAGACAGTTCTGTCTATCTGCTGTCTCTGTGTGTATGTGTGTGTGTGTTGCGAAATTCACGAGCATAGACCGTAGACAGTTCTATCTATCTGCTGTCTCTGTGTGTATGTGTGTGTGTTGCGAAATTCACGAGTATAGACCATGGACAGTTCTATCTGTCTATCTGCTGCTGTCTCTGTGTGTATGTGTGTGTGTTGCGAAATTCACGAGCATAGACCGTAGACAGTTCTATCTATCTGCTGTCTCTGTGTGTATGTGTGTGTGTTGCGAAATTCACGAGTATAGACCATGGACAGTTCTATCTGTCTATCTGCTGCTGTCTCTGTGTGTATGTGTGTGTGTTGCGAAATTCACGAGCATAGACCGTGGACAGTTCTATCTGTCTATCTGTCTCTGTGTGTATGTGTGTTTTGAAATTCGCGAGCATAGACCATGGACAGTTCTGTCTATCTGCTGTCTCTGTGTGTATGTGTGTGTGTTGTGAAATTGACGAGCACAGACCGTAGACAGTTCTATCTGTCTATCTGCTGTCTCTGTGTGTATGTGTGTGTTTTGAAATTCACGAGCATAGACCATGGACAGTTCTATCTGTCTATCTGCTGTCTGTGTGTATGTGTGTGTGTTGCGAAATTTACGAGCATAGACCATGGACAGTTCTATCTGTCTATCTGCTGCTGTTTCTGTGTGTATGTGTGTGTGTTGTGAAATTCACGAGCATAGACCGTGGACAGTTCTATCTGTCTATCTGCTGTCTCTGTGTGTATGTGTGTGTTGTGAAATTGACGAGCATAGACCGTAGACAGTTCTATCTATCTGCTGTCTCTCTGTGTATGTGTGTTTTGAAATTGACGAGCATAGACCGTAGACAGTTCTATCTGTCTATCTGCTGCTGTCTCTGTGTGTATGTGTGTGTGTGTGTTGTGAAATTCACGAGCATAGACCGTAGACAGTTCTATC
>NC_134894.1:44822221-44829721 GCF_041734735.1 Babylonia areolata | reverse complement strand
TTCCCTTTCATGAGAAATATCCTGGCGTCAACCAGAGACCCGAGAGATACAGACACGTGGAAGTGTTGGCCAGGGAATAGGAGCGACACTTCCGTGAAGTGGCTGATCCTCACTCAACTCCATGGTCTCTAGTTTTCCTGTGTGAGCTCATAGCACATTCAACAATGGGTAGGAGCCGTCCACAGGCGGAAAAAACAACAACAACAATAACCAAACAACAAGAACAAACAGCACCTCTGACAGGGCTCGAACTCGATTCCTCCCAGTCGTCAAACCATGACGGTAACCACTTCGCCATGGGCTCTGTAAAAAAAAAAAAAATTCTTTTTTTTTCAGGGGGGGGGGGGGGGGGGAGGGGAAGGGGGGGGGGGCGTCTGAACTTCTCGCTACATCATACTTGGGTCATATGTCAAACTAAATCCATAAAAACTGCCGAAAGTTGAAAGCGAAACAAGTGGCTGATGTTCTGTTGAATCGAAGACTGCATGCAACTCGTGCTCAGCTGTTGAGAGAGACTTGTTTAACTGCATTGTCAACAGCAATTCATTTTCTGGCACAGGCTGTGTTTGTTTTGTTCTTATATATATATATCTCTCTCTTTTTTTCCCTTCATGATTGATGCTTGTATTTTTTTGCTTGTGGTGTTTCGTGTGTGTGTGTTCTTTAGTACAGGGTTATTTTTGTTTGTTTGTTTTTTGTTCCTTCATGATAGATGTTTGTATCTTCTTGTTATTTGTTTCAGTTGTTCTTCATTTATAAATTTATTTATTGCTTTATTTATTTGTTTGTTTATCTATTTATTTATTTATTTATTCATTCATTCATTTATTCATTTAGCTATTTAAATTGGGTAATTTTTTTTTTCGTTTATTTTCCTTGTTTTCTTTCTGTCTCTTCTTGATTGATGGTTCCTCTCATTCATCACGTGTTTCGTTTTCATTTCCAATGTGAAAACAGTTTGCGTTACTTTTCTTTTATTAGAATTTCTCTCTCTCTCTCTCTCTCTCTCTCTCTCTCTCTCTCTCTCGAAATATTATAGAGATCCGTCTAATTTTAGGTTCAGTTTACTCATGTCTTCAAGACAGGATTGTACTCTGCATAACTTAGCCATATATATATATGAAGGATTGAAGAGACTAAGTACAGTTATCTCGTGAATGTTGTTGAATATTTGTGTTGACTATTTTGGGTGATATGGTTGATATTGTGCTAACAATTTTTGGTTGATTTGAATTGTCTATTTACTGTGTCATGTCATTTTGTAATTATTATTTATCAATGATTCCCCCTTCAGTAAGGGGCTCTGGCCTTATCTGAATAAAACATTCGTTCTGTGTGTGTGTGTGTGTGTGTGTGTGTGTGTGTGTGTGTGTGTGTGTGTGTGTGTGTGTGTGTGTCTCCGTCTTCAGGCTTCCCTACCTTTTTTCTGTTCCTTTACTTTCCAGCATCTTCTTTTCTCTCTGCTTCTTCCCGTCTTCCTTTTAAATCACTTTATTTATTTATCTATCATTTATTTATTCATTCGTTTGTTTATTTATTTATTTTATTTTTTATCTGCTTGTTTATTTTCTGTCTTTTTTTTAATATTTTATTTCACAGCCCAAGTAATAATTTTTTCAAATATGTCATGTGTTTCTTTTCAAAACCTCATTCCTTCCTTTCTTCCTTCCTTCCTTCCTTCTTTCCTTTCCTTCTGTCTTTTCTTCCTTTTTCTTTCTTTCTTTCTTTCTTTTCTGCTTAGTTTCTTTCTTTCATATCTCGAGTGACGCTTTTGCTCACAAAGCAGATGTTTCATCTCAATCTTGATTTTTTTTTTTTTTTTGGTGGTCTTTCTTTTTTTTTTTCCCCTTCTTTCTTCCTCCCATCCTTCCTTATTTATCCTTTCCTTCCTCGTTGTCTTTCTTCTTCTTTTTCTTCTTAAATTTTTAAGTTCTATTCTGTTTATTTCTTTCACACCCTTGTCCCAGTTTCTCTCAGCAATTTTGCGCTTGTTTCTTTTTTTTTTTTACAATCAACCATATATTATTATTATTATTATCATTTGCAATGTCCTCTTTCTTCTTCTTCTTTTCTTCTTCATCTCCTGTCTTCTTTGTTTTCTTTGTTCCGTTGTCACCTCTTTCCTGCCTTTGTTGTTCTCCCTTCTGCTTACCTAATTAATTGGTTTGTTCACACCTTCACGCTATATTTTCTCTCAGCTGTCAAGTTGTTACTTTTCGATCACTCTGATAAAACACACATACACACACGCACGTACGCACACACACGCGCACGCACGCACACACACACACACACACACACACACACGCGGCCGCACGCACGAACAATCATACACACACGCACGCACGCACACACAAATACACACACACACACAAGCACGCACGCACGCAGACACACACACACATACACATACACACACGCACGCACGCACGCATCCACACACACACGCGCACCTACACATACACATACACACACACACACACAAACACACACACACACACGCGCGCGCACACACACAAACAGACACACAGACACACACACACACACACACACACAACGCACATAGACACACACACACACACACACACACACATGCACACACAGACACAGACACACACACACACACACATACACAACGCACATAGACACACACACACACACACAGACACACACACAGAGACACATGCATACACACACACACACACACACACACACACACACACACACACACACACACACACACACACACACACACCAAATAAAAAAAAGTGTGCTGTCAGGTTTGGCGTGTGTAAGAGCAATGAACAGTGTCACGGTCTGTTAGTCTCTATACAAGATTTATGTGAATCACCCTTGAGACTGTCGTCTTGCAGATGTACTTGACAGGGTTTTTTTTTTTAATGTCTGTTCTGTATATTGTGAATATCTTATTAAGCCTGGGCAATGGTTTGACTGTTGTTTTGTTGTTGTTGTTATTGTTGATGCATTGGACTTTTTTCTGTCTGTTATGTATATTCTGAAGATTTTGTAAAGACTGGGCCATGGTTTAACTGTTGTTTTGCTGTTGTTGTTGTTGTTGTTGTTGTTGTCGTTGTCATTACTTTTTTTTTCTGAAGATCTCGGACAGGCGGGGAAAAGATGCTGCAAATTGGTGGAATAGTGAAAGGGGCTAGTTTCAGTTTCAGTTTTAGTAGCTCAAGGAGGCGTCACTGCGTTCGGACAAATCCATATACGCTACACCACATCTGCCAAGTAGATGCTTGACCAGCATCAAAAACAAAAACATCAAAACAAAACGGACCACACAGTTTCAACAGATAAAGTATCAGAAAGGGGCTAGCGAAGTGGTAGGAGCAGTGTGGTAAATCAGAAGAAATAACAGGGATTTGCAAGGTGTGAAGACGTGCGAAAAGCGTGGAGAGAGAGAGGGGGGGCGAGGGGGAGAGAGAGAGCGAGAGAGAGAGGGGGGGGGGGTTGGCAGGGGGGGGGGGGGGGAGTGAGCGAGAGAGAGAGAGAGAGGAGAGAGAGAACGAGAAAAAGAGAGAGAGGGGGAGCGAGATGAGAGAGAGAGAGGGAGAGAGAGAGAGAGTGGGAAAGAAAGAGGAAGAGAGAGGGAGAGAGAGAGAGAGAAGGGGGAGAGAGAGCGAGAGGGAGGGAGAAAGGAGAGAGAACGAGAGAAGGAGAGAGAGGGGGAGTGAGATGAGAGAGAGAGAGAGAGCGGGAAAGAAAGAGGAGGGAAGAGAGAGAGGGAGAGAAAGAGAGAATGGGAGAGAGAGCGAGAGGGAGGGAGAGAGAGCGAGAGAAAGAGAAAGGAGAGGGGAGAGGACAGAGAGAGAGAGAGAGACAGAGACAGAGACACAGACAGACACACAGACAGAGATAGTCATGAGTAACATCTGACTGCATAATGTCAAAAACAAAACGGACCACACAGTTTCAACAGATAAAGTATCAGAAAACAACACAGGATTAATGACTTTAATCACCAGCGCACGGTAATCCTGGCTGACGATCGTGTTCCTGTGTTGCCTCTTTAATTAAAGAAATATTTTGCCTTTAGATAAAGATCCGGCTGAACTTATCATGATAATGCTAGATCGCACGTGGATATGAGTTAAAAAGCGAACTTATTAGAATGTAGCTAGCTATATCACAGGTACTTATTAGAATGTAGCTAGCTATACCACAGGTACTTATTAGAAGGTAGTTAGCTATATCACAGGTACTTATTAGAATGTAGCTAGCTATACCACAGGTACGTATCAGAAGGTAGTTAGCTATATCACAGGTACTTATTAGAATGTAGCTAGCTCTGTCACAGGTACTTATTAGAATGTGGCTAGCTATATCACAGGTACTTATTAGAATGTAGCTAGCTATATCACAGGTACTTATTAGAATGTAGCTAGCTATATCACAGGTACTTATTAGAATGTAGCTAGCTATACCACAGGTACTTATTAGAAGGTAGTTAGCTATATCACAGGTACTTATTAGAATGTAGCTAGCTCTGTCACAGGTACTTATTAGAATATAGCTAGCTATATCACAGGTTGGTGGGTATGATTCGTATTCAACGCAAGAAAACTGCCACGAAAGTTGAAAGCAAGACGTCAAACAAACGTTGCTTCAATTGAAAGACGGCAACGTGAGCACGGCTATTGAGATAGAGAGTTGTTTAACCACTGTGTGTAACAGCTGTCAATTGTCTTGCATGCGGTTTCTTTTGCTTTTCCTTTTTTTTTTTTTTTTTTTTTTTTTTTACTACTACTAAGCGCGTTGGGTTACGCTGCTGGTCAGGCATCTGCTTGGCAGATGTGGTGTAGCGTATATGGATTTGTCCGAACGCAGTGACGCCTCCTTGAGCTACTGAAACTGAAACTGAAACTCTCTCTTTGTTTTTTTTTTTTTTGATGGATGCTTATATTTCACTGCTGTTTTTTTGTTTGTTTCTTATTTATTTATTTTTTTCTTGTTTTTTCGTTTTGTTTTTTTTCGTTTTTTTTTTTTGTCTTCTTCTTCTTCTTTTCCTTTCTATTACACCGTCTTCTTATTCTTAGATTTTTTTTCCACGTGTTTGTTTTCTTTTCTTCTCTCTCTCTCTCTCTCTCTCGGTCTCTCTCTGTCTGTCTGTCTGTCTGCCTGTCTGTATGTCTATCTGCAATCTCTTTATCTCTTGGTCTCTCTCTCTCGGTTTCTCTCTCTCTCTCGGTCTCTCTCTCTCTCTCTGTGTTTGTCTGTCTGTTTGTCTGTCTGTAATCTCTCTGTCTCTCGGTCTCTCTCTCTGTCGGTATCTCCCTCGGGTTCTCTCTTTCTCTCTATCTGTTTTCTTCTTTCATTTCCGTTCCTCCTGTCTTATCTCCTTGATTCCTTCTCTTAAAAAAAATGTTTTCCTTTCTTCAATATTTCTAATAATTATTTCTCTTGTGGTCAGTTTCCCAGCTCCTTCAGTAAGCGGGTGTTTCTTTGCGATCTATCCAATAAAAAAAATAAATTAACCCCCCCACCCCAAAAAAAAAACAAAACAAAAACAAACAAAACAAAACCGGTAGGATGTCAGGTTCAGCACGTGTGATAGCAATTAAAACGTCGCGGTACAAGATTTACTCCACTCCATCTATAGCGCCATTGGAAACAACATCTTGCAGATGGGCTGGACTGTGTGTGTGTGTGTGTGTGTGTGTGTGTGTGTGTGTGTGTGTGTGTGTGTGTGTGTGTGTGTGTGTGTGTGTGTGTGTGTGTGAGTGTTCTTTCTTATTCTTCTTTGTTTTCTGAAGATCTAGTTCGTACAGACCAAAGGAGATAAAAGGTTATAGCAAGGGAGGGGTTAAAAATAAACTTAGGAATTTGAGTGTGTACACATGCGAAGAAATTTCGTAGGTGGAGAGAGAGAGAGAGAGACAGACAGACAGAGACAGACAGACAGAGACAGAGAGGCAGAGACAGAGAGAGAGAGACAGACAGACAGAGACAGAGAGACACAGAGAGAGATAGAGAGCCAGAGAGACAGAGAGGCAAAGAGATACAGAGAGACAGACAGAGAGAGAGAGACAGACAGACAGACAGAGAGACACACACAGAGAGAACGATAGATAGATTGATTGGTTGATAGACTGATAGCGAGAGAGAGAGAGAGAGAGAGAGAGAGAGAGAGAGAGAGAGAGAGAAAACGAAAGATATAGACAGACAGACAGAGATAAAGAGAGCTATAGACACATATAGAGACAGAGACAGACACAGAAAAAGAGAGATATTAAGTCAGACAGACAGAGAGACACACAGACAGAGACAGAGAGAGAGAGAGAGAGGGGAGGAGAGTTACAAGAAACGGCCATTTGTAAAATGTATATATATATATATATAAATATATAAATATATATATATATATATATATATATATATATATATATATATATATATATATATATAACAACCAACAACCCCAAAACATAAACAAACAAACAAAAATTGGACAACTGGAAATAGACATTAGAAAGAGCAAAAAAAAAAAAAGAAAAAAAAAGCTTTTATTCACTAACAAACAAAAAGATGCCAGATGACGACCATTTCATTTTACTACTTCTTTGAAAATCCTTGCGTTGAAGAGAACAACAACAACAGAAAACAACATGTGAGAGCAACGACACTGTCACAGTCTATCAGACTCAAGATCTACTCCATTCATTTTGGATCAGCATTTGAAGCGGCTTGCAGATCTGCTGCCCCCCCCCCCACCCCCCCTTTTAAAAAATTTTTTTTTAATTCGCTGGATTTTTTTTTTGGTCTGTTCTTTATGTCCTGTACAGGCGGAGAAAATAGGTAATTTTGGGGGTGGGTTGGGGGGAGGGGGGGGGGGGGGGGGGCGGGGGGGAGAGAGAAGTAGTGCTTGAAAAGAGACAGGGAAGGTTTGCATGGGTCGAGTGGTTAGAAAGAGAGAGAGAGAGAGAGAGAGAGAGAGAGAGAGAGAGAGAGAGAGAGAGGAGAGGGATGGGGTGGGGGAGGGAGGAAAGGAGAGCTTTACTCTCAGAAGATACAACAATTGAATATTAATCGTAACCCAAACACAAACAACACACACACACACACTCTCTCTCTCTCTCTCTCTCTCTCGCTCTCTCTCTCTCTCATCATCATCTTAGATGAACATACAATAAACAAACAAATAATCTCTCTCTCTCTCTCTCTCTCTCTCTCTCTCTCTCTCTCTCTCTGTCTCTCTCTCTCTCTCTCTCTCTCTCTCTCTCTCTCTCTCTCTCTCTCTCTCTCTCTCTCTCTGTCTTATTTCTGTCTTTCTGTCTTTTGTCTTCCTTTTTTTCTTCAAGCCTCTCTCTTGTTTTTCACTTTCTTTCTATCACGCCTCAGAAATCTTATTTCTTATCAATTTACCCCACAAATACTCGTGTGACCTTTTTTCCTTTCCTTCTCGATTTCTTCTTCTTCTTTTTTTATATTTTAATGTCGTTTTGTTTTGTTTTTGTCTTTCGTGTCATACCTTGAGTG
>NC_134894.1:44817221-44819721 GCF_041734735.1 Babylonia areolata | reverse complement strand
TTGCTGTTCAAAGCTGCTGAAATTGGCCATTTATATCACATACCCCGATAAGCAATTTTGCTGTGATTACCCCATTCTCTTTCTGCACCCCACCCCAAAAACCCCCTCCTCTTTCTCTTCCACCTCTCTCTTGTTGCGATTTTTTTCTTCTTCTTGTTTTTCTAATCTTTCTTTCTTTATTACTATGTATTCGTTTCCGTTTCTTTTCGTTTTCCCTTCCGTTTTAAAAGACATTCCCGGTTTTACAGTCAACCAATTCGTGTGTTGCTGTTTTTAGAATCTAAAAAAGAGAAACATTGTGTGTGAACAGACTATAAATAAGTCAACCAGTCAAGAGAGACTGAGATAGTGTGAAGCCTTTCAATTTTGACGTGCAGATTCTGTCAACAGGTTATATATCAATCTTTGTATTTGTTTCTGTATTTTTACTTCGTGCTTTTTTTTCTTACTTTACAGAAATTCCGCCACTGGCAGAAGAGACAGATGAAACTCCGAACTTTACTCAAATTTTATATTTTTATTCAAATATCTTATATTACGATTTTAAGAATGGCCTATTCTTCCCGTCTGAAAGAGAAAAAGAAAACGGAGAGAGAGAGAGGGAGAGAGAGAGAGAGAGAGAGAGAGAGAGAGAGATAATTAGGGAGAGAGAGAGAATTGGAATGGTTTATTCACATTTAGCCTTTAGTCCCAAGTTACAGACAGCTAATCTGAAAGAGAAAGAGAAGAGAAGAGAAGAAAGAGAGAGAGAGAGAGAGAGAGAGGCAGACAGAGATAGACAGAGAGAATTGGAATGGTTTATTCGTATTTGGTCTTTAGTCCCAAGTTACAGACAGTTAATCTGAAAGAGAAAGAGAAGAGAGAGAGAGGCAGACAGTGACAGACAGAGAGAATTGAAATGGTTCATTCACATTTAGGCCTCAGTCCCGAGTGACAGACCGAGACACACACACACACACACACACACACACACACACACACACACACACACACACACACACACACACACAGAGAGAGATAGAGATAGAGAGACAGTGACAGTTAGACAGAGAATAAGAGAAAAGAGAGAGACACACAAAGATATAAAAAATCATAAGTAACATTTGACTGCATAATGTCCAAAACAAAACGACTTGACAGTTTCAACAGATAAGGTATCAGAAAACAACCTAATTTATTGCTATATATTACCTCTTTCAAAAAAAAAAATTGCTTTTGAAAAAGTCGAAGAGAGAGAGAGAGAGAGAGAGAGAGAGAGAGAGAGAGAGAGAGAGAGAGAGAGAGAGAGAGAGAGAAGACAAGACAAGACAAATTCTTTATTATCGAGGATAATAGATAAGCACTGGCGCGTTTTTTTTTTTTCCATCCGGTCCCCGCCCTGAAACAGGGTCTACACTTCACAAAACTACATAATAGATGCCATTGCATGCACTACACAATGCTACTTAATGGCATAGAATGCGATTTGGAGAGAGAGAGAGAGAGAGAGAGAGACAGAGACAGAGACAGAGAGAGAGAGAGAGAGAGAGAGAGAGAGAAGTTTATGCTATATTTTATGAGGAATATAGCTCCGACCAGCGTATTTGTCACAGGAAGAGGGGAGATGGGGGACGGGGGGAGAGGGATATTAGAAAAAACAAAACAAAAAAAACAACAACAGAAACCTGACTGCAGCACTTTGATGGCAAATGGAACAGGCTTCACACATCTGTCACACGGGGAAAAAAACACAACGTAGATCGTCCTGATTTTAGCAATGTATGTTGTGTGGCCGTTCCACTCTCTCCCCTTCCCCTTTTCTTGCTCTTCGTACTGTGTGTGTGTGTGTGTGTGTGTGTGTGTGTGTGTGTGTGTGTGTGTGTGTGTGTGTGTGTGTGTGTGTGTGTGTGTGTGTGTGTGTGTGTGTGTGTGTGTGTGTGTGTTTGCGTGTGTGTGTGTGTGTGTGTGTGTGTGTGTGTGTGTGTTTGCGTGTGTTTGCGTGTGTGTGTGTGTGTGTGTTTGTGTGTGTTTGCGTGCGTGTGTGTGTGTGTGTGTGTGTGTGTGTGTGTGTGTGTGTGTGTGAGTGTGTGCGTGTGTGCGTGTGTGTGTGTGTGTGTGTGTGTGTGTGTGTGTGTGTTTGCGTGTGTGTGTGTGTGTGTGTGTGTGCGTGTGTGTGTGTGTTTGCGTGTGTGTGTGTGTGTGTGTGTGTGTGTGTGTGTGTGTGTGTGTGTGTGTGTTATCGATATATATATATATATATATATATACATACATATATATATATATATATATATATATACATAGATAGATAGACAGTGCATGCATTTTCACCCTTTTCATCGCATGTATTGAATAGCTACGCCTTCAAACAGCGTTAGATATTGGCCAATGATAAACATAATCATGACTGAAAAAAAAACACCCACACACACACGTCTTCACCAAAACCGAAAACTAGATTCGCAACTGTACTTGTTGAGCCATATTGGTGGTGACACACATTTCAGTGTGGATAGTTTCT
>NC_134894.1:44802221-44809721 GCF_041734735.1 Babylonia areolata | reverse complement strand
ACTGGTTTTATTTTTAAGGTCGGTAAGGGGAGCTGGCAGTCAGTCAACCACATCAGCCACCTGTTCAACAACTATGAGGGCGTTATGTATCTCACTTGTTAGTGTATGCTTAGGTAAGTGACTGGTAATGCGAGTGAATGAGCCCGACAAGCCAGGGTTACGTACCCTTTGCAGGCGGTAACCCCCAGCTCGCTATAACTCACTTTTCAAAGGGCAAGGAATTAACTTGTGGCGGGACACACAAATCCTCAAGTCATCACAGTGGAAAGGGAAAAACGTTCTCGATTTTCAGGCCAGTTTTACGTTGCGCTTCCTTCCCTTTTTAGCTAAAGTACAAGAGGCAAAACCTTTCATGGCTCACGTGTGAGTCCTGCTGATTTCATAAACGAGACAAAGAACATATCCGAAACGCGAAGAAAAAAGGCTGCACAGACACACACACACACACACACACACACACACACACAGAAAGAGGGTGTTACCAGTAGGTTACTGACATATATATCGATGCAGTCATGTTTTTTCCCAACCATCTGAAACGAGTGTTTGTTGAACCGAATGTTGTGTGCTGGAAATGGAACAATTTAATTTAAAGCATACCACAACTATCGGAATTTCATTGTTTTGGAACATAGAAAAACATACAGATCCAGATCAAAGTTTCTTGCTTTTGTTAAGACGGTTTCGATAAATGGAAAGAAACGCTCCACACAAAAACCTGTTTTCAGCAGTGTCCTATTTTAGGGTGTGTTTTTTCCTCTCGTGTTAATGATTGAATTATTGCAACTGAACGACATGTAAATTGCAGAATTTCATCCAAATTATATTGTTTACTCACGGGTCAAAAATAGATTTTGAAGAGCAATTGAGCAGTCTGGAGCCACATCAAATCAGCTTTTCGTTTATTTGAATTCTGCTTATTGGAATACGTTCGTATCTGTCGAACTTTTAACCGTCTTTTCCTTAACTTTTCGCTTCATCGCACGCTGACCGAATCCCTTAAAAACTGACTTTTCAGGTAATATAGTGAACATAATGTATCGTTTCATGGACTGGAATGTTCAGAATGTTCATCATAGTTTACTCACTACTCTCTTCAAAACATTGATAAACGCATCAACAGTGCAGAGAGTGTCATATGTTCATCATAGTTTATTCACTACTCTCTTCAAAACATTGATAAACGCATCAACAGTGCAGAGAGTGTCATATGTTCATCATAGTTTATTCACTACTCTCTTCAAAACATTGATAAACGCATCAGCAGTGTAGAGAGTGTCATTCTGTGCAGTCTGTCCAGAAAATGTTTTTCTTTTACTGCGAACAAGAAATAGAGTGTCAAGCTGTTTTAAAATCGCATCTTTACCAAACGCCAAAAACCCGGCAACGTACGGTGAACGATCCAATCAAATTTTGCGGATCCGGTTGCTGAACGAAATAAACCGTTCATGGTCCGGAAAGTACGGTTGAATCCGGAACAGTTTCATCCCTAAGACTGACATGTGTGGAAAGAATTTTCTTCCGCGGTCAGTCTAAAATTGGTGTTGACAGACATAGTATTTCAGAAGTTGAATTTGTTAGTGTTTACCATGAACACACATATATGTATGATAGTCGTGTCCGACTATGACCAGCAGGAGAGACAGCTACTGTCCCGACTATCTGGGCTAGAATTTTATTGTTGTGGAGAGTGTCTTGCCCAAGTTACATCCCCACTCTCCCGGCCAAGAGGGTTTTTAGGACAGTCGGCGATGGGATGGTTTCCCAAAGGCCAGTTAGCCCCCAAGGCTGCAGTACAAAGAGCCATTGCAATCTTGCCTCCTAGCGTGAGCGTCATAGTCCTTCACAAATGACTAAGCTGTATATGACTTCCCATTGCAATGGAAAAACCATTGATCATACCATACCAGCTTCCACTTTGTTGTTTGCCCAGCTGAACACATACTTACAGACAGACAGCCAGACAGATGCACGGACAACCAAATCAATGTTATTACATAGACCTACTTTGTTTACACGCACGTGCTCCAATAAGGGATACAGAGCAACGAACCCAGGGCAGATTCTGGGTCGATTTCTGAAACTGTCTGTAATGGACTGACGGAAAGTACAAAAGGAAAGTGCTGGCCTAAGACATGTGCGTACGTCGCTCTTGAAAATACGGTTTATTCTTTGCTTTTTAAAAACTCCTTGACTGCCGAAAAAAACCCACAGTAGAAAGAGGTATTTCAAGTCATAAATCAATATCCACAACAACCAGCCAAAACGTGAGAAGATGGTCTGGAGATATAACTATATTTTACTCTGGTTCAAATGTGCGGGTTCTCAGCCTTCTAGAGATAATTATTTCCCTTCGTTTGATGACGTCATCAGTGACGTCACTATGGACGTTAGTGTTACGTCCTAAGGCAGTCAAGGGAATTTATCAAAGGGATCAGTGGATGCGGGTAACACTCCCACACAACCTTCTTCAAGAGCGCATCTTCTCTCGTTTCTTCTCTTGTCGGCTCGACTGTCTTGTGTGTCTTCGTTATCCGGAAGGATCAAGAAAACCTTTGAGGAGGATTAGGAAGACTTGTGAGTGTGTGTGGATGTGTGCTGGGTTGTGGGGTTGTGGGGGTTGTTGTTGTTGTTGTTGGTGGTGGTGGTGTGTGTATGTGTGTGTGTGTGTGTGTGTGTGTGTGTCTGTTTCAATGTCCGACTTTTATCATTTTACACTTGTGTTTTTTTTTGTTTTTTTTTTCACATTACAATGAGGAAGTAGGCACGAAAGTAAGCGAGTAAGTATGAGAACGCATAAACAACCAGGCAGCCAACTAACAAACAAAATAGTGTTATTCATGAGAACTTAAGGAACCCAAACTTCTTCTTTAAAAAAAAAAAAAACCCAAAATTTATCAGTGGAACGCCAAACACATGTTATACCTTTCAAAAACCTTTTGCCTTCCAACTTCTAGTAACTAACAGCCCTCTGTACGCTGCAACCTTTGTTTATCGAGCTGTTGATGAATTGTATCGTAGTGTAGTGTAGTGCAGTTTATTCTGTTGCATTGTATTGTATCGTATGCGTTGCAATACGTTGTGTTGTATCACGTTGTATTGTATCGTATTGTATTATGCAGCCTTTTATTGCGTTCTGTTGCATTGCTTTAAAAAATTTTTTTTAAATTATTTTATTTGTTACAGCAGATTTCTCTGTGAAATTCGGTGAGAGGTCATCGCCAGAGTGCAGCGCCGCCACCCTTTTCTTCTATTTTCTGTCTGCAAATGCTTTCTCGGGGGGGGGGGGGGGGGGGGGGGGGTGTATATCTATATCTATATCTATATCTGTATATATATATATATATATATATATATATATATATATATATCAGACTCGAACCAGTGGACACACGCCTCCTAGTCGTGCTCATTATTACCACGAGGCTACCGCTCCATTTTTTTGTGTGTATGGGCAGTACTGACTGCAGACATCGAGAGAAGAATCCAAGCTGTCGAGATGAGATGCTTTCGTAGACTACTTGGCATCTCCTACAGAGACCACATCACTAACACGGAAGTGAAGAACAGAATCAAGCAAAGTATTGGACCCTACGAAGACCTTCTGTCCATAGTGAAGAAACGCAAACTTAGGTGGTATGGACACATCTCCCGATCATCTGGTCTTGCCAAAACGTTCCTGCAAGGCACCGTACAAGGAGGCAGAAGGAGAGGACGGCAGAAGAAGAGATGGGAAGACAACATCCGGGGGTGGACAGGCTCGGTGACGCCCTGAGGAAATCAGAAAACCGTGAAGAGTGGAGAGGGGTGGTGGTCAGGTCAGCAGCGGTGCCCCAACGGTCTGAACCCAGACTACGGGAGAGGGAGGGCTATGGGCAGTACCTTATACGCTGCTCCACGTCTGCTCAGCCTTTCGGCAAGCGCGCTGAAGCAAAAGATGCGGGCACAAAAAAGAAGCTTACTATGCAGGCGCCGCCATAAGCTTTTGCACAAACGACGGTAGACTGTTTTCGGGTCTTGCTGAGACAGAGCTAGCTAGCTGTGCCTCTGTGGATTTGATGTTTTCTCGACCTTTTACTGCTGTTGTGTTGAGTCGTGCTGTGCTGTACTGGGTTGTGCTGTGCTGTGCTGTGCTGTGTTGTCCTGTGCTGTGTTGAGTCGTGTTGTGCTGTGCTGGGTTGTGTTGTGTTCTGCTCTGTTGCGTTGTGCTGTGCTGTGTTGCGCTGTGTTGTATTCTGTTGTGTTGTGCTGTGCTGTGTTGATGTCTGTTTTGATGTCTGTTGTGTTGTGTTGTGCTGTGTTGTGCTGTGCTGTGTTGATGTCTGTTGTGTTGTGCTGTGCTCTGTTGTGTTGTGCTCTGTTGTGTTGTGTTGTGCTGTGTCGTGCTCTGTTGTGTTGTGTTGTGTTGTGTTGTGTCGTGCTCTGTTGTGTTGTGTTGTGTTGTGCTGTGTCGTGCTCTGTTGTGTTGTGTTGTGCTGTGTCGTGCTCTGTTGTGTTGTGCTGTGCTGTGTCGTGCTCTGTTGTGTTGTGATGTGTTGTGTTGTGTTGTGCTGTGTTGTGTTGTGTTGAATTGTGCTTGCCGTGATATGCTGTACTGTCAAATGCTGTCCTGTGTTGTGCTGTGCTGAGCTGAGAAAATGATAGCTGTGCCTCTGTGGTTGTTTTTTTTTTCTGTTTTATGGACTTTTGCTGATGTTGTGTTGAGTTGTGTTGTTTCGCAATGTGCTGTGTTGTGTTGTGCGGCTGTGCTGTGCTGTGCTGTGGTGTGTTATGCTCTACTGAGACAGTTATAGCTGTGCCTCTGTGGGTTTTCTGTTTTCTGGACTTTTGCTGCTGTTGCGTTGAGATGGGGTTGGGTTGTGCTGTGAAGTTTTGTTGTTGTTGTTGTGCTGTGTTGTGTTGTGGTGTACTGTCATATACTGTGCTGTGCTGGGACGGTTATAGCTATGCCTCTGTGGGTTTATCTGTTTTCTGGACTTGCTACTGTTGTGTTGAGTTGTAGTGTGCGGTGTTTTGTTGTACTGTGTTGTACTGAGCTGTGCTGGGCTGTGTTGTGTCGTGTTTTGTTTCGCTGTGTTGTGTTGTGTTGTGTTGTGTTTTTGGTGTACTGTGTTGTGCTGTGATGCGGTGTGCTGTGTTGTTGTGTTTCGTTTTGCTGCGCTATTCTGTGGTGTGCTTTTTGTTGTAATGTGCTGTGCTGTAGTGTGTTGTGCTGTAGTTTATAGTGCTGTGTTGTGATATGTTATCAACTGCAGTGTGGTGCGGTGCTGTACAAAGTAATGCGTGGTGCCATGACGTGTCGGGTTTTGTCGTTTCGTGGCGTGGCGTGTCATGCTGTGTCATATCTTTGCGAAAGCACACCTTTTTGAGAGAGAGAGAAAAAAAAGGGAGAAGTGCTGTATGTATGTATTTATGTAGTCTGCCAATCGGAATGAATTTATCCACAAAAATTTGCTAATGGATAACTGCCTTCTTGCGGTTGCTTCTGATTTATTCAGCTCATCCGAAAGACTGGTACCCACAACCACCCCGCAAACATTAATGATGGAGGGAAGTAAAAACACCACCACCAGCAACAACAAACAAACTCGTTCCTTACAAGAATCGAACCTGGACCCTAGATTCCCAGTCTTGCCCTGTATCCACTAGGCTACTGTCGTATGTTTACACGTTTTTAATTTAAAAAAAAAAAAAAAAAATTGCGCGCGTATGAAAAAAAAAATTCGCGTGTGTGCTGAGTTAGCGTGCGGCACCTGAAGTTTGAATGTGTGTTACCGGAAGCGGAACCGCATCGTTGCAACATCAGCAGGAAGCTGGGTTCCTCGTCTGTGCGGTCAAGGTCGCTGTGCCACTGATTTCATCGAAGCAGGGAACATGTGCAAGCTTTTCACATAAGAGCCAACAAAAACGAATATCGTGAATGAAGAGGAGGTGGAGAGGATGAAGCAGAAGGTGAATAGACGGGGGAAAGAAGGAGATGAGAAGAAATGGAGAGGGGGGGGGGGGGCAGGAACTGAAAGAGAGGGGGAGAGAGAGAGAGAGAGAGAGAGAGAGAGAGAGACAGAGACAGAGACAGAGACAGAGACAGATAAGCACAGAGAGATAGAGACAGGCGAAGAGAGACAGAGAGAAAGAGCGGATGCAAAGAGACAGAGAGACAGATAGCAGACAGAAGGACAAAGAAAAAATTCAACCAGATTTTAAATGTCAAATCAAGAAAAAGCGTGGCACGGCTTAAGACTTCCCGACAGACAGACAGTAACACACACACACAAACAAGCTCTTTGTCAACTCAAAATAAGCGCACATTATTTAAACATCGAACGAGGAAGATATGCAAACATTCCCAGAGAAGAGAGGTTATGTGCTATATGTGAAGTTGTTGAAGATGAATTACATTTCCTAGATACGTGTATCTTATTTCATAATTTGCGAAACCATCCAATCACAACTATACAGCAGTATGGTCATCAATCAAATGTGATCTCTAGAAAAATACAAAACAATATCCTAAAACCAAGTGATTTATTCACCTGCGATGACTGTCAAAAAACACTCGCCAACTATGTATTTGAGTGCATGCGTATTAGATGACCGTTTATTTCTTTGTTCCCTTTGTTCTTTGTTGTGTCTATTAATCCTTCGGGATTTTATGACAATAAATGAAGTCAAGTCAAGTCAAATCAAGTCAAGTCAAGTCACACACACACACACACACACACACACACACACACACACACACACACACACACGCATGCATGGTGACATTGTCAAACACAGATACACCCAAGAGCAAATAATCAAATAAATGAATTCATGTTGTCGATGTTCTTTTCTTTTTTCTTTTTATAAACGTTGGCGACAGACTATTTGCAAAGCATGGTGACACATTGCATTAAGAAACACCTCGTCCCAATCCTGACCTGACAGTCAGAATGACATATATTTCTTTTCTGAAGAGGGCTACTATAATTTTCAGAATTTGCATATCAGTCGACTGGGACATAATATCTGATTGAACTCACACAGGAACACACGCGCACTGTTATGCGCACGCACACGCGCGCGCGCGCACGAACACACACACACACACACACACACACACACACACACACACACACACACACGATTTAACTTTTAAAACGCGAATCAAATTGATTGTGTTTGCAAAGTGGCTCAGCGAAAATGTCTGCACGACGTTAAAAGCCCGAATAATTTGTGTTTTATAAACATTGTCTTTAGTGCAATTTTTTTTATTTTTTGTTTGTTTTGTTGTTTTGTTTAGCAAAGATTTTTTTAATCGAAAACCTTGGATTTCTTTCATCAAGATCTTATTCATATCATCATTATACATGCTGTTCTTGGGTTCTGAGGTCAGCAAGACTTTGTGGCAGAATAGTTTTGTCTGACAATACAGTTTCACTAAATGGGACAGGACTCCGTGATCAGTTAACGCCGTTCTCTCCAAACCCCCCACCCTGTTCTATTCCGTCCCGCTCT
>NC_134894.1:44782221-44787221 GCF_041734735.1 Babylonia areolata | reverse complement strand
TGTCTTCTGTCTGCACCTGTCTGTCTTCTGTCTGCACTTGTCTGTCTTCTGTCTGCACCTGTCTGTCTTCTGTCTGCACCTGTCTGTCTTCTGTCTGCACCTGTCTGTCTTCTGTCTGCACCTGTCTGCACCTGTCTGTCTTCTGTCTGCACCTGTCTGTCTTCTGTCTGCACCTGTCTGTCTTCTGTCTGCACCTGTCTGCACCTGTCTGTCTTCTGTCTGCATCTGTCTGTCTTCTGTCTGCGCCTATCTGTCTTCCGTCTGCACCTGTCTGCACCTGTCTGTCTTCTATTTGCACCTGTCTGTCTTCTATTTGCATCTGTCTGTCTTCTGTCTGCACCTGTCTGTCTTCTGTCTGCATCTGTCTGTCTTCTGTCTGCACCTGTCTGTCTTCTGTCTGCATCTGTCTTTCTTCTGTCTGCACCTGTCTGTCTTCTGTCTGCACCTGTCTGTTTTCCGTCTGCACCTGTCTGTCTTCTGTCTGCATCTGTCTGTCTTCTGTCTGCACCTGTCTGTCTTCTGTCTGCATCTGTCTTTCTTCTGTCTGCATCTGTCTGTCTTCTGTCTGCACCTGTCTGCATCTGTCTGTCTTCTGTCTGCACCTGTCTGCACCTGTCTGTCTTCTATTTGCACCTGTCTGTCTTCTGTCTGCACCTGTCTGTCTTCTGTCTGCACCTGTCTGTCTTCTGTCTGCATCTGTCTGTCTTCTGTCTGCACCTGTCTGTCTTCTGTCTGCATCTGTCTTTCTTCTGTCTGCACCTGTCTGTCTTCTGTCTGCACCTGTCTGTTTTCCGTCTGCACCTGTCTGTCTTCTGTCTGCATCTGTCTGTCTTCTGTCTGCACCTGTCTGTCTTCTGTCTGCATCTGTCTGTCTTCTGTCTGCACCTGTCTGTCTTCTGTCTGCACCTGTCTTCTGTCTGCACCTGTCTGTCTTCTGTCTGCACCTGTCTGTCTTCTGTCTGCACCTGTCTGTCTTCTGTCTGCACCTGTCTGTCTTCTGTCTTTCTTCTGTCTGCACCTGTCTGTCTTCTGTCTGCACCTGTCTGTCTTCTGTCTGCACCTGTCTGTCTTCTGTCTTTCTTCTGTCTGCACCTGTCTGTCTTCTGTCTGCACCTGTCTGTCTTCTGTCTGCACCTGTCTGCACCTGTCTGTCTTCTGTCTGCACCTGTCTGTCTTCTGTCTGCACCTGTCTGTTTTCCGACTGCACGTGTCTGTTTTCCGTCTGCACGTGTCTGTCTTCTGTCTGCACCTGTAATCTTTTGTCTGCACCTGTCTGTCTTCCTTCTCCTACTGTCTGCACCTGTCTGTCTTCTGTCTGCACCTGTCTGTCTTCTGTCTGCACCTGTCTGTCTTCTGTCTGCACCTGTCTGTCTTCTGTCTGCACCTGTCTGTCTTCTGTCTGCACCTGTCTGCACTTGTCTGTCTTCTGTCTGCACCTGTCTGTCTTCTGTCTGCACCTGTCTGCACATGTCTGTCTTCTGTCTGCATCTGTCTGTCTTCTGTCTGCACCTGTCTGCATCTGTCTGTCTTCTGTCTGCACCTGTCTGCACCTGTCTGTCTTCTGTCTGCACCTGTCTGTCTTCTGTCTGCACCTGTCTGTCTTCTGTCTGCACCTGTCTGTCTTCTGTCTGCATCTGTCTGTCTTCTGTCTGCACCTGTCTGTCTTCTGTCTGCATCTGTCTTTCTTCTGTCTGCACCTGTCTGTCTTCTGTCTGCACCTGTCTGTTTTCCGTCTGCACCTGTCTGTCTTCTGTCTGCACCTGTCTGTCTTCTGTCTGCACCTGTCTGTCTTCTGTCTGCACCTGTCTGTCTTCTGTCTGCACCTGTCTGTCTGCACCTGTCTGTCTTCTGTCTGCACCTGTCTGTCTTCTGTCTGCACCTGTATGTCTTCTGTCTGCACCTGTCTGTCTTCTGTCTTTCTTCTGTCTGCACCTGTCTGTCTTCTGTCTGCACCTGGCTGTCTTCTGTCTGCACCTGTCTGCACTTGTCTGTCTTCTGTCTACACCTGTCTGTCTTCTGTCTGCACCTGTCTGTTTTCCGACTGCACGTGTCTGTTTTCCGTCTGCACGTGTCTGTCTTCTGTCTGCACCTGTAATCTTTTGCACATGTCTCCCAGCCTGTCTCCCTGTCAGTCTGTATGTCTGTCACACGTGCCTGGCAGTAGCCTCAGCATGCTGTCGTAAGATAAGGGGAGCAGTGGCCTGTGGACATGCCGCCCAACTAGCAAGCGAGTGTGCACGGGTTCGAGTCCCACACCGAACTGGAAATTTGCTCCCCGCCCTTTCCCACTAGGCCTTGGGCGGTGGTCTAGGTGCTAGTCTTTCGGATGAGACGATAAACCGAAGTCCCGTGGTGTGCAGCATGCACTTAGCGTGCGGAAAAGAACCCACGCCAACAGAGAGATGGTCGCTGGCAAAATTCTGTAGAAAAAAAATAAAAGTTGCTAGTGAATCACTCAACACAGCAGCAACAACAACAACTGTTAAATCACACATTGTCGCCTTCATAATACGCATACTGTCACCGATGCATTTGATGTTTTTCGTAGCGACACTGCCGGCATATTCTGTCGCCAGTGACAACAAATTACGTGCCGAAGTGCGACAATAATGATATGCCCCGTGACATTCAGCACATAGAAAATATATTGTCGCCGGTGACAGTCTATGTCCGGTGACAAAATACGCCGCAAAGCAACACCGCTTCCACCCCCACCCCTACCCCCACCCCCCACACCCCACGCACGCACACACAAATTAATACTGTACACGTCCCTCAATGTCCGATACTCCATCTCCCTCACTGGACACACACAGAGATGTAAGTGGGGGCGAAATGAGGGAAGGGTTACAGACAGTCTGCTCTGAGAACCTCGCTTGTGTCCCGCTGTAACGGTCATTCCGAGCCCTTAAGGACCAGAAGCCCTTAAAGCCAGCAGGACGACCCTCCAAAGCCGGCAGCCCGGTCAGAGCAAGAAGGACGGGAGCTTTGTTCGACAGCTCTCACCGTGAGCTTCATTTAACTAACAGCAACCCTCGGAAGCAATGGACGAGGTATTGGCCAGGCAGGAGAGGGTTGGTGGGATTACAGGGAGAGAAGAGGGGTAGGGATTGGAGGGGAGTGGGGGTGGGGTGGGGGGGGGGGGAGCAGAAGGAATTCTGGTCTGATACTGTCCCTTTCTGTGGCCTGTGTCGGACTCTGGCTTCAGACAGAAATGGTCAAACAAGGGCCAGCACACTGATCAGGGCTGAGACAGACAGGAAAGAAAGGGAAGGACAGGAAATCAGTGCAGAGGATCCTGCATTCGACCGATGTAATGGGCAGAGCTTTTGGCGGTAGTGGACAAGCTAACAGACAGTGTACTACACAAACGAAAAAGGATTTTTTGGGGGGGACGGGGGGGGGGGGGAGAGAGAGGAAACCTACCCTCAAAGACCCCGCTTCTTGCTTCAGCTAACATCCAAGCGCTCCTGACAGACGTGAATGCAGGGTATGCAGCACTGAAGAGTACCCCCCGCACGGCACGTAGCAGGGTCAGACCTAGGACATGGTACCGGACGGTCCCAGCCTCTTGTCCCTACCTTGACGAAAGCTACAACCGACAGGCAGCAGGGAGGACACAAAACAGTCAGCGGGCAGACAACTCTGGATGGATGGAGAAGTAATGGGGGAAGGAGAGAGGGAAGAAAAGGACACACGCTTCAAAAGCTCCATTCCCAGCTCCGTGAAGAACGAGGGGACACCAGACAAAACAATGGGAGAGCACCAGGACACAGATTCCTCACCTGTCCACCTGTCCCTTTCAGGCAAACCACAACAACAACAAACAACATCTAGCAGGTCAGTGGACAAGACGAGTGCCAGGGGGTTTACAATGATGGGAGGAGGCGGGGGGGGGGGGGGGGGGGGGCGAACAACAAACACACACACACACACACACACACACACACACACACACACACACACACATCCGTAAACAATCCAAACCAAACGAAAACAAGCCAAACAAATAAACAAAAATTGGAATGACACAGACATGTGCTTTGAAACCCATACATTCTGACCCTTCCACCAACCCCCCCCAAAAAAAAAACAACAACAACAACAACAAAACAACAAAACAAAACAAAACAAAAACAAACAAACAAACAAAAAACAACAACACAGCTCCACAGGCAGTAGATATCGGTACAGCAGAGAGAAGGGAGGGGCGGGGGTGAGGATGGGGTGAGGGATGTGTGTGTGTGTGTGTGTGGGGGGGGGAGGGGGGCGGCGTGGGGGGGCTGGTAGCGAAAGCAACCCATAAAACACAGTACTGAGGATAGTTTTCTTATCAGGCTGTCTGTCTGTGCGTGGGAAAAAAACGGCCTGAAACTGGTTGGTCGACATTCGGCGGATTCTACAGAATCCTTTAGATACGACTGATAACTCCATCTTTTCCATCAACCACAAAATGTTGCAAGACGTCTGTTCAGAATGTCAGAATGAAGTGTTTGTTTGTTTGTGTGTGTGTGTGTGTGTGTGTGTGTGTGTGTGTGTGCGTGTGTGTTTTCGTGCATTTATGCATGGTGAGGGGACGGGGGGGGTGGGGTGGGGTCGGTGGAACGGGGATTGGGAGAGGAGCGATGAAGAGATTAAATAAGAAGACAGTCAGTTATCTTTAGTGAAGCGATCTAGACAGAGACTGTACATGTTGATGATGTTTTAACTCACTCAGTACGGCCAGTCCTCTCTTCTCCTCTACACAGACCCCTCGGATACCCAGTGGGTGTCTGAATGACTCAACCTTTAGCTTCCGTCGTCAGAATTGTGGTATTCTTTGTCAACATTCACGTCCTCAGTATAAGAGCCTTCCGCTTGCAATATTTTGATGATGGTAATTGGGGTGAAACGCTCTTAACTTCGTCTCTTTCGCCGTTCGTATGGAAAGAGTTAATGATAACGATGCTACTACTACTACTACTACTAATGATGATGATGATGACGACGACGACGACGAT
>NC_134894.1:44769721-44777221 GCF_041734735.1 Babylonia areolata | reverse complement strand
CTTCTTCTTATTCTTGTGGGGTTTTTTTGTTTTTTGGGGGGGTGGGGATCGGTTTTTTTTTGTTTTTTTTTCAACAAAGTCCACATTCATTCATCTTTTAATCTGTGTGCTTTTCTACTGATGGACAATTCCCGTGAACTTTATTGTTGGACCCGTGCTTAGACTTGTCTGGGTTCTGATTTGCACTGGTGTATGTTGTATATTGTACTGTTTTGTCCCATTCACACCCTCCTGCTACGTGGAGACGCACAATGTGTATGCGTATGTTCACGCGTGCGACTGTTTGTGTGTGTGTGTGTGTGTGTGTGTGTGTGTGTGTGTGTGTGTGTGTGTGTGTTATCTATTGCCTGCAAGCACTGAGTTTTTTCAAGTTCATCTATACCTCATTTGCTGCTCGAATATTAAGTATATTGGTGATGTGGATTTAGTTTTTTTTCGCAATACTTATATTCATTTTTCCAATTAAGATAATCTTATTCACTGTTTTCATAGCGTCATTGTCAAATAGTTTATTTTGAAAACCAAACAATACGTCTCTTAATGAGATTTGTATTGAATGTCCAGTAATACCATTGATGAAGTTTTCAATGTTTTGCCAAATTATTTTAACAGGGGGGCATTCATAAAAGAAATGTTCGATGAAGTCTTCTTCATCCCAGCAAACTGTGCATTTGTTGTCGTTTACTACTTTCATTTTGTGCTGTAAAATATTTGTGGGATAGATGTTGTGTATAATCTTCCACTGCAATTCCTTCAATCTAACTTCTTTTGTGACCTTGTGAGGGAGTGTCCAAATCTGTTTGTTAACTTCAACACCAAGTTTTCTTTGCCAGAAGCCAATGGCGCATGGCTTTATTTCATCTTTTTTGTTTGTCTGGTCATGTAAGATTTGTTGAATAGCGTTTGGCTTAGTGCAGTATCTGTGTGCCTCACATTCGTTTCTTGGATTAACGGTTGACTGGTCGTTTTACGTGGCAATCTATTCCTTCCATCGTTATGGAATAGCACTAACTATCACGTTGTATTCAAATACAATGTTGGCAGGGTTTTGATTTATTTTGTTTTGGAGTTCTGCAGTTGGCAGTCTGGAATCCTTAACTTTTATTAAATCTTGAATTCTTCCGATACCATTATTTTTTCCACTTTGGGAAAAAGAGATGTTGTTTTTTGTACTGTATCAATCTGTTGTTCCATAAGAGTTGGTTACTTAAGTTATCTATGCTTATATTGTCCATTGTGTTTAGCGTTTTGTTTTCTAAGTATACGCAGAGAACCTTTTTCCAAAAATCATTTTTTTCCGGGAGTCCAGTTGATTGCATCACAAATATGATTTCATTTATTAACAGGTTCTTAACTATAACTATTTTGCCGTGTATGCTCAGGTCTCTAGCATACCAAGATTTCATTATATTTAGCATTTTCTCAATTCTTGATATCCGGTTGTCTTCTATATTTTGAGCTTTAACACCGTTTTTGAAGAAAATTCCACGTATATTGATCTTGTCTGTAATGTTCAACGGTAGATTTTCTGCATGGTTGTGTTTTCCAATTTTCATTGCTTTAGATTTCGACTGGTTTAAAGCAAGTCCTGAAAACTTTGAAAAATATCTAAGGATATAAGAGGCACACATCATATCGTCCTTATCCTGAAGAAAGTGTTGTGCCATCAGCTAGTTGCTTTATTTTTAAACACTCAGTTTGTTCCTTGTTGTTTGGTGATCTGATTCCTGTTACTTTACTACTATTCCTTACCTTAATTGATAGTAGTTCGACGGATAGTATGAAGGCTAAAGGTGCAAAGGGACAGCCTTGCCTAATGCCACAAGTTACGGGGAATGTTGGAGAGATCCGCCCTCCATGATTTATGCTGCTGAATGCATTGTTCCTGACAGTCGCTATCCATTTTCTTATATGTTCGCCAAAACCGAATATTTTGAAGGAGTTAAATATGAAACTACGTGAAACTGAATCGAATGCTTTTGTATAATCTAAAGCTAACAGATATCCAGCCTTGTTTGTATGATTTAGATATTCTGTGACATCGTCAATTGTTCTTATTATTGAAATACTTCTCCTTTTAATGTATCCAGCTTGGTCCTGATTTATTACTTTCGATATTACCTTGCTCACTATTCCTGCTAATATTTTTGCCAGTATTTTGTAATCAGTGTTCGTGAGTGTGATTGGTCTCCGGTTGCTAAGCTGATCGCGAGCAAGTTCTTTACCTTTATGCAAAAGAATAACTATATTCTGTCTTTGTGTATACGACATTTCTCCCTTTTCAAATGAGCCATTGAAAGTGCCCGTGAGTTGATTCTTAATTTTCCCAGAATACTTTCATGAATTCGACGGTTAAACCATCGCTACCTGGAGAAGAGCCATTTTCCGTTTTTCATTGATTTTAAAGCAGTGCCTGCTTCGTCTACTGACACCAGACCTTCATACAAATCTATTTCTTCTTCATCTAATGTGGGGAACTGTAAATCTTTCATAAAATCGTGTACCGCTTCTTGTGTACTGTGTGTGTCTGTGGTCTGACTGTATAACTCTGAGAAGTATTTAACTTGTTCTTCCATTATTTTTATTTGGTCCGTTAATATTTCTCCAACATGTCTTTCTAACCTCGTTATAACATTTTTCTTAGTGCGAACTTTTTTTTCCAAATTTAGAAAAAATTTTTTTCTTCCCTCTTCTATCCATTTTTCACGAGCTCTTTGTGCACTTCTTGCTTTCTCTAAGAATAATATTTCTACTTGCTCTTTTGCTTGGAACATGACTCGTTGTATCTTAATGTTATGTGGATTGTCTGTTAACTGTTGGTTTAACTTCTTCAGACGACATTGTGGATCCAGTATTTGTTATTTCGTTCTACGCGCTTTTGAACTTACCGTATTCAATACAAAACTCTTATTTTGATTTTACAAGATTCCCATTTTCCTGATGGATTAGTCAACGTGTGTGTGTTATTTTCTCCCTGGGACTCATCTAACAGAGCGTTCATACGTGTCAAGAAATAAGTGTCTTTTAAGTAAGAATTATTAAAACGCCAATATCCTGTACCTCTGCTAAACTGTGAATTATTCAGTTCAGTTAAAACGGCTTTATGGTCGGTGTGTGGAACAGTGATAATGTCACACGTGGAACACGAAGTTAACAATTCTTGATTTGCGATACTGCAGTCTACTCGCCGTGCAGTGAAGGGATGCTGTTTACACCACGTGTATTCCTTTTCTGTGCCATGGAGCATTCTCCGCGCGTCAGTTAACTCACTCAGTAGGGCCAGTCCTCTCTTCTCCTCTGCACAGACCACTCGGATGTCCAGTGGGTGTCTGAATGACCCAACCTTTAGCTTCCGTCGTCAGAATTGTGGTATCTTTGTCAACATTCACCTCTTCAAGCCTTCCGCTTGCAATATTTTGATGATGGTAATTGGGGTGAAACGCTGTTAACGTCGTCTCTTTCGCCGTTCGTATGGAGAGAGTTAAACAGGCGCTCGTCACTAGACTCTTAAAGGTTTCAACTTTTTTTTTTTTTTTGCATGTGGGTGACCAGCTATGATGTCGAGATCACTAGCCATTGTGCAGTTAAAATCACCGACAGCCAGCAGCTTACTGTCTGTGTATTGACTCAAGGTAAGCTGTAAGTATTTAAAGAAACTGACTTTTGAGATGCTGTCTTTCGGTGCGTATATATTTACAACAATAAAGTTTAGTTCTTGCGTATGTACGGATACTATCAATATTCTATCTTGTTTGTTCTCCACTTTTTCTTCCCCAGAAAATGTTTTGAAACTAAAATGATTTCCTCTCTGCTGTGTTCCGTTCCCTCCTGATATATGATTTCCCCTCCCCATTGTCTTTCCCATGTATAAATGTCACTTTTGGCAATGTGAGATTCGTGAATACATATGATGTCAAATTTCTGACTTATAAAATAATTGAATAATGCTTTTTTTCCCCGTGTTATTTTTAAGCCCTCTGACATTGACAGACAAAACACGAATCACATCCATTATAAATCAACATGACATTTCAATTCGCAAGACAGTACTCAAAGTCCGTGAAACAAAGCGTGGTCCGTTAAATTTGGGACAGGGGAGGGTGGGGGTGCGGGGGTGGGGTGGGGGTGGGGGTCACTCAATATGATCAGTTGATTCTCAGTACATGCGTCATCGTCAGAATCTACTTCGTTTCGTTCTCCTAGCATGAGGCTTTTGTCCGTCTGGGAGGAGGGGGACTTCTTCTGTGTTCACTCGTATGCACACGAGTGGGCTTTTACGTGTATGACCGTTTTTACCCCGCCATGTAGGCAGCCATACTCCGTTTTCGGGGGGGGGGGGGGGGGTGCATGCTGGGTATGTTCTTGTTTCCATCACCCACCGTACGCTGACATGGATTACAGGATCTTTAACGTGCGTATTTGATCTTCTGCTTGCATATACACACGAAAGGGGTTCAGGCACCAGCAGGTCTGCACATATGTTGACCTGGGAGATCGTAAAAATCTCCACCCTTTACCCACCAGGCGCCGTCACCGTGATTCGAACCCGGGACCCTCAGATTGACAGTCCAACGCTTTAACCACTCGGCTATTGCGCCCGTCTGGAGGAGGTGGACAAAGGGGAATCTTTGGATCGGGGGGCGTTTAACTGATCCAGATCCGTCTATATGTTTCTCAGTGTTGTCTGTCTCTCTCTGACCCGTGGTCTGCCACGGTCACTGATGTCACTGTCGTCAATCTTGTCGTGTGTTTTTTCTTTAGTGCTGACGTTTTGTTTTTGTTTGTCTGCGCTGTCGTCAATTTTGTTTGTTTTGTCTGTTGCACTGTCGGACAAAGTACGGTCTGCTGTGATCGTGATGCATGTTTCACCCCTTGCGTGCAGGGTGCTCTCAGTGTCCCCTGCCTTGTGTCCGTCAGTATAACACTGTTTACATTTAACAGGGTTTTTACAGTCCGAGCTTCTGTAGCCTTTGGACAAACAGTTACGAAATTCAGAGTGCTGTTGTTGCACTGCAAGTCTTCTGTTCTTTGTGTGGAGGGGTTTGTTTGGTACTCCAATGTAAATGACACGTCTCCCTGTCTTCCAGTGTGTCAACTTCCCTCGTTCGTCTCTGTCTCTCTCCAGAATCATTTTGGAACGAACAGACACTCCCAGTTCTTTGACAGTTTGCAACAGATCCTCATCAGAGAACGACAGGGGCACATTACTGATGGTGAGCTTTGTTGCAAGTTGCTGTTCTTCTCTCTCCTTCGACACTCCGTCTGCAAAGTCTCTTAGGATGAATGGGTTTTGGTTTTTTACGTTTACGTGCACTCCACGAAGGGCAAACCTTGGGTTAGAAGTTTTTCTCTGCTCTCTCTGGTGCGAGGATATATCCACCACAGAGATCCAATTCTTTGAGCACCATCCATACTATTGTGACCATACACTTTTTCTGCTGCGGCACAAATTTCTGCGGAAGTAAACAGTTTTTGTTCAAAAGCCGGTAGTTCATTGTTGATGACAAAAACTGACAGAAGTCTCTCACCTTCTGTCTCCATGGTCTTCATGATTGGGTACGGTGGGATGGTCGTGGACCACACACACACACACACACACACACACACACACACACACACACACACACACACACACACACACACTAATGATAATAAAATGAATGCACAGTAACGTGACAGGGCGAAAAACAACCACAAAACCAATGTGTGAAAATTAAACGAAGAGGGAAGAAAAGAGAGAGCTCATATCACAAATAGGAGCACAGGAAGGCAAATTCAGGTCAAAACCTGAACTGGTTTAAAGTATGAAAAAAATAACAGTTTAGTCAGAAAGGCTTGTAACGTTGCATACACAGCACACAGAGCATCATGAAGACACTTCCTGCTGACTTCAGCGTGCACACTCCTCTGTTCTTGTTGTTGTTGTTGTTGTTGTTCTTCGTCTTCGTCTTCTTCTGTCATTAATTAATGATCTAATTATTTGTTTATTGCTTATTTGTCGTTCATTATCCGTGGAATCCGTAGTATTTTGAAAAGTATTGCCATCACAGGATTTCTGTACACTTTGTATTTTTTTCGGCTCTGTTATTTAACAGGTTTCTTTTTCTCTCTCTCTCTGTTTCTGTCTATGTGTCTGTGTGTGTGTCTGCGTGTCTGTTTGCCTGACTGTTTCTCTCTCTCTCTCTCTCTCTCTCCTTGCTTGTCTCCGTTAACAAATAGATTACGTTTGTGTGCGTGTGCGCGTGCGTTCATTGTTCAAACTTGCATATTTAAAATTGTTAACTTATTTGCGTCAGTTTCCGTACACCTGTTGTTTTGTTGTTGTTGTTGTTGTTGTTGTTGTTGTTTTTCCTTTAATTTTCAAACCCCTTTTCCACTCGCATGTCTTTATTTTCTTTCCTTAAAAAAAAAAGATTTTACAACTTTATTTATTTTTGTTTATTTTTTATGTATCCATTCATTCATTAACGTATCAACATGTATGATCGTTCATTCATTTATTTCCTAGAGCTTCATTTACATTTTTTTCTTTTTAAATCAAAATATATTAGAGGGGGGAAAATGAGGCGTTTAAAGTAGGTTTCATTCACATTGCGAACAAGGATGGTTTCATTGATTGCCTGTTCAAGCGCATCACGTTATTTCTTCTTCTTCTGTTCCTCCTCCTCCTCCTTCTTCTTCTTCTTCCTCCTCCTCTTCTTCCACGTCCTTCTCGTCCTCCTGTTTTTCTCCTTTATTCTTCCTTGTCTTCCTTCTCCTCCTTCTCTTCTTCCTCCTCCTACTCGTTCTCGTTCTCCTCCTCCTCCCCCTTCTTCTTCTACTTCTTTTCCGTCGTCTTCCTCTTCATTCTCTTCCTCCTCTTCCTCTTTCTCTCTCTGCTCTTCCTACTCTTCTTCATAATGCAACGTAAGTATCCTACTCGATAAAAGTATACAACACTAACCTAAATTCAAATTGATCAGAGCGCAGGGGGCTCAAGGAGGGGGCGGGGGAGGGTGGGTTGAGGGGGCGCGGGGGGTGGGGGGGGGAGGGATGTTGAGGGGGGGAGGGGGGGTGGCGTACCCAAATCACAATTTCATCTACTTATAACTGACGGAGATTAATTCTTCTTTTTTAACACATACCACCTGGTGTTGAAGGCTCGAGTGTCAACATCAGAGACCGTAGATCACCGTTTGCACTTTGTTAAGCAAGGGACGTGGGTGGATCGTTCCCATTAGGCATTCTATTCACGGATGTGATCGCGAGGAACATAATTATGGCCTGTCTCATGTGTTCGAGAGACCCTGAAAGTTTGGTTTGGGGTTGTTTTTTTGTTGTTGTTGTTTTTTTACATTTAACCCTTTCACCGCCAGTCAATTTAGAGTGCAAAATTCACTTGTGCTCTGAACACTGAAAATACGGCGTCTAAGAATAGTTGGGGATTACCCCTGCGATGAAAAGAAAATATGGCCTATCCTACCACCGAACATTAAGAGCAGTAGGTTCATGGATATAACA
>NC_134894.1:44759721-44764721 GCF_041734735.1 Babylonia areolata | reverse complement strand
AAAGAGGGAATTTCCAGCAAAGAACGTAGAGAGAGCTAGAGAACGTGGAGAGAGTTAGAGAGGGAATTTCCAGAAGAGAACGTGGAGAGAGCTAGAGAACGTGGAGACAGCTAGAGAGGGAATTTCCAGAAAAGAACGTGGAGAGAGCTAGTGAACGTGGAGAGAGCTAAAGAGGGAATTTCCAGAAAAGAACGTGGAGAGAGCTAGAGAACGTGGAGAGAGCTAAAGAGGGAATTTCCAGAATAGAACGTGGAGAGAGCTAAAGAGGGAATTTCCAGAATAGAACGTGGAGAGAGCTAGAGAACGTAGAGAGAGCTAGAGAGGGAATTTCCAGAATAGAACGTGGAGAGAGCTAGAGAGGAAATTTCCAGCAAAGAACGTTGAGAGAGCTAGAGAACGTAGAGAGAGCTAGAGAACGTAGAGAGAGCTAGAGAACGTAGAGAGAGCTAGAGAACGCAGAGAGAGCTAGAGAGGGAATTTCCAGAATAGAACGTGGAGAGAGCTAGAGAGGGAATTTCCAGCAAAGAACGTGAAAAGAGCTAGAGAGGGAATTTCAGCAAAGAACGTAGAGAGAGCTAGAGAACGCAGAGAGAGCTAGAAAGAGAATTTTCACCAAAGAACGTGGAGAGAGCTAGAGAGGGAATTTCCAGCAAAGAACGTGGAAAGAGCTAGAGAGGGAATTTCCAGCAAAGAACGTAGAGAGAGCTAGAGAGGGAATTTCAGCAAAGAACGTGGAAAGAGCTAGAGAGGGAATTTCCAGCAAAGAACGTAGAGAGAGCTAGAGAGGGAATTTCAGCAAAGAACGTGGAAAGAGCTAGAGAGGGAATTTCCAGCAAAGAACGTAGAGAGAGCTAGAGAGGGAATTTCAGCAAAGAACGTGGAAAGAGCTAGAGAGGGAATTTCCAGCAAAGAATCAGAGCGAGAGAAGAGAGGGAATTTCCAGCAAAGAATCAGAGCGAGAGAAGAGAGCGAATTTCCAGCAGAGAGCTTTATTGAGAGCTAGAGAAGAGAGCAATTTCGAACGAAGCGAGCTTTTTCATGTTCTTTTGTTTTCTCTCTTTACCCATAATGATTTGTGTTTTACTGTTGTTGTTGGCGTTGTTGTTGTTAGTGCTTCCCCCTTTGGTTTTTTTTTTTTATCCCCAGCAGAATGTAAATCCACCGAACACACTATTCTTTATGGGGTAATTTTTCTATTATAGAGATAGAAAACTTAGTAGAGAGCTAGAGAAGACAGAACATTTACTATTTGTTAATCTTACATCGATAGTTTCCTCTGTGGACTTCCGGCATTGAGACTTGCCTGCGCGGCAGGCGACCCCGGGTTTGACTGTGTATAGGGGGGAATCTGGATGAGTGTGGGAGTAATGTCGGTGACACAATGTAAAATGACAGTGCAGCCAATGGGGTGGGTTGGGGGACATTTCTTGCAGACTATTTGTTTTCCAAAGACTGGGGATGGCAGTTATACTGACAAACCAGAACGGTCATACACGTAAAAAGCTCACTCGCGTACAAACGAGTGAACGTGGGAGTTGCAGCCTGCGAAGGAAGAAGGAGAAGATGCTGACAGAACCTAGACCCCACGCTTTCTCACAGGTGTGGGAAATTCAAGAGACACAAGTGGTGTGCAATGAGATGCCAACAGTGTACGTATAGAGACACAGATGGTGTGCAATGAGATGCCAACAGTGTCCGTACAGAGACACGGGTGGTGTGCAATGAGATGCCAACAGTGTACGTATAGAGACACAGATGGTGTGCAATGAGATGCCAACAGTGTACGTACAGAGACACAATAGGTGTGCAATGAGATGTCAACACTGTACGTATAGATACAAGAGATGTGTGCAATGAGATGCCAACAGTGTACGTACAGAGACACAAGAGGTGTGCAATGAGATGCCAACAGTGTACGTATAGATACAAGAGATGTGTGCAATGAGATGCCAACAGTATACGTATAGAGACACAAGTAGTGTGCAATGAGATGCCAACAGTATACGTATAGAGACACAAGTAGTGTGCAATGAGATGCCAACAGTATACGTATAGAGACACAAGTAGTGTGCAATGAGATGCCAACAGTATACGTATAGAGACACAAGTAGTGTGCAATGAGATGCCAACAGTGTACGTATAGAGACACAAATAGTGTGCAATGAGATGCCAACAGTATACGTATAGAGACACGAGTAGCGTGCAATGAGATGCCAACAGTGTACGTATAGAGACACGAGTGGTGTGCAATGAGATGCCAACAGTGTACGTATAGATACAAGAGATGTGTGCAATGAGATGCCAACAGTATACGTATAGAGACACAAGTAGTGTGCAATGAGATGCCAACAGTATACGTATAGAGACACAAGTAGTGTGCAATGAGATGCCAACAGTATACGTATAGAGACACAAGTAGGTGTGCAATGAGATGCCAACAGTATACGTATAGAGACACAAGTAGTGTGCAATGAGATGCCAACAGTGTACGTATAGAGACACAAATAGTGTGCAATGAGATGCCAACAGTGTACGTACAGAGACACAAGTGGTGTGCAATGAGATGCCAACAGTGTACGTACAGAGACACGAGAGGTGTGCAATGAGATGCCAACAGTGTACGTACAGAGACACGAGAGGTGTGCAATGAGATGCAAACAGTGTACGTACAGAGACACGAGTGGTGTGCAATGAGATGCCAACAGTGTACGTATAGAGACACGAGTGGTGTGCAATGAGATGCCAACAGTATACGTATAGAGACACGAATAGTGTGCAATGAGATGCCAACAGTATACGTACAGAGACACGAGTGGTGTGCAATGAGATGCCAACAGTATACGTACAGAGACACGAGTGGTGTGCAATGAGATGCCAACAGTATACGTACAGAGACACGAGTGGTGTGCAATGAGATGCCAACAGTATACGTACAGAGACACAAGAGGTGTGCAATGAGATGCCAACAGTGTACGTACAGAGACACGAGTGGTGTGCAATGAGATGCCAACAGTGTACGTACAGAGACACGAGTGGTGTGCAATGAGATGCCAACAGTGTACGTACAGAGACACGAGTGGTGTGCAATGAGATGCCAACAGTGTACGTACAGAGACACAAGAGGTGTGTGCAATGAGATGCTAACAGTGTACGTACAGAGAAAAGAGATGTGTGCAATGAGATGCCAACAGTGTACGTACAGAGAAAAGAGATGTGTGCAATGAGATGCCAACAGTGTACGTACAGAGACACAAGAGGTGTGTGCAATGAGATGCCAACAGTGTACGTATAGAGACACAAGTAGTGTGCAATGAGATGCCAACAGTATACGTATAGAGACACAAGTAGTGTGCAATGAGATGCCAACAGTATACGTATAGAGACACAAGTAGTGTGCAATGAGATGCCAACAGTGTACGTATAGAGACACAAATAGTGTGCAATGAGATGCCAACAGTGTACGTATAGAGACACGAGTAGTGTGCAATGAGATGCCAACAGTGTACGTATAGAGACACCGGTGGTGTGCAATGAGATGCCAACAGTGTACGTATAGAGACACGGGTGGTGTGCAATGAGATGCCAACAGTGTACGTATAGAGACACAGATGGTGTGCAATGAGATGCCAACAGTGTACGTACAGAGACACAATAGGTGTGCAATGAGATGTCAACACTGTACGTATAGAGACACGAGAGGTGTGCAATGAGATGCCAACAGTATACGTATAGAGACACAATAGGTGTGCAATGAGATGCCAACAGTATACGTACAGAGACACGAGTAGTGTGCAATGAGATGCCAACAGTATACGTATAGAGACACAAGAGGTGTGCAATGAGATGCCAACAGTGTACGTATAGAGACACGAGTGGTGTGCAATGAGATGCCAACAGTGTACGTATAGAGACACGAGTGGTGTGCAATGAGATGCCAACAGTGTACGTATAGAGACACGAGAGGTGTGCAATGAGATGCCAACAGTGTACGTATAGAGACACGAGTGGTGTGCAATGAGATGCCAACAGTGTACGTATAGAGACACAAGAGGTGTGCAATGAGATGCCAACAGTGTACGTACAGAGACACAGATGGTGTGCAATGAGATGCCAACAGTGTACGTATAGAGACACCGGTGGTGTGCAATGAGATGCCAACAGTGTACGTATAGAGACACGAGTGGTGTGCAATGAGATGCCAACAGTGTACGTATAGAGACACAAGTGGTGTGCAATGAGATGCCAACAGTGTACGTATAGAGACACAGATGGTGTGCAATGAGATGCCAACAGTGTACGTTTAGAGACACGAGTGGTGTGCAATGAGATGCCAACACTGTACATATAGACACACGAGTGGTGATGCCAACAGTGTACGTACATGCATACAGCTGTGCCTTTTGCCCTCTGTTTGTTCCACCACTTGTCAGGCCTGTTAGCAGCTTCCGCCCTGAGAAACGCGTTATGTTGCTTCCAGCAGTGCAGGTGAAGATTATAATTACACATATGTAAACACTCAAACATAAAAAAAACCCTCCACACGTATAGGCACCACTCGGCTGCAGTGCACAAGCACACACATACACACACACACACACACACTAACACACACACACACACACACACACACACACACACACACACACTAACACACACAACACTCACACACACACACACACACACACACACACACACACACTAACATATCTACACGCACACATGAATGCGTGCACTCGCAACGCATATATGTACACACGTACGTACCCGCGCGCACACACGGACACAGAAACAAATCTATTCACTACACACACACACACACACACACACACACACACACACACACACACACAAACACACACACACACACACACGCATTTATAGGTATGTGTACATACCCACATGTGCTGGGGCTTGTGAAAGGATTTAAAAGTTAAGTAAGGAATGTCCCAACACACACACACACACACACACACACACACACACACACACACACACACACA
>NC_134894.1:44744721-44752221 GCF_041734735.1 Babylonia areolata | reverse complement strand
GTTGTTGTTGGGGAGGGGGGAGGGAGGAGGGGGGAGAGTAGGGGTATGGATGTGGCGGAGAAGTTGATGCACACAAACCGAAAGCTGCCTCAGAAAAAACAAAAAACAAACAAAAAAACCCCCCAAAAAACAAAGACAAAAACACTGCACCAAAAATGACAAATTCGCTTGAGGCTGAGTTTGAAAAAGAGGTTTTTAAGAAAGTAATGCGCGATTTCGATGTTGATCTCTTGTGTTCTTAAGAAAAAATATGGGTCTGCGAGATCCACAAAGTCGGAAATTAGGGGCTAGGAGTTGCCATTTGCAGTGTGTGTTTATCCATTTACAGATTAAAGTCTTAACTCCCGAGAGCAAGGTTTCGGTTGCGCCGCTTTTCTCTGCATTCAAATTTTGTATTACGTGTAGCTGACACATTTTGTACTTTCCAAAGTCAATTCAGGTCTAGATTGGAAGCTGCTAGGCAAATCTCGCTCTCTGCCATAAATGAAGCCAAACCGTAGCTTTATTAGGCTTTTATTTTGAATAAACCTTCACCGACGTCACAGTGTCAGACTCTGGTGAGAAACTGGCTTGATTCAAATCGCCCGCCATTTATAGTCCGGTTCAGGCTTTAAGCGAGACGACGGGAAATGTGTCGCAACAATTCCCATACACAGTTTGAGGAACACGCGAAATCTACAGTGAATGTCATTTCCTAATTTATTTTTTAAATCGTTTTTAAAAGACAAAAACGGATTAACTAAGCTCTCTACGTACGGTGAAGGTTAACCTGGATGCGTCTAGCATGAGTAACGGTGGGAATCCTTGCAGAATCGAAATTGCATTAACTCACTCAGTACGGCCAGTCCTCTCTTCTCCTCTACACAGACCCCTCGGATGTCCAGTGGGTGTCTGAATGACCCAACCTTTAGCTTCCGTCGTCAGAATTGTGGTATTCTTTGTCAACATTCACCTCTTCAGTATAAGAGCCTTCCGCTTGCAATATTTTGATGATGGTAACTGGGGTGAAACGCTGTTAACGTCGTCTCTTTCGCCGTTCGTACGGAAAGAGTTAAAAAAAAAAAAAAGGTTATGCTTGTTTTACTTTCACATTCTTCCGTGTACAGCTTCCCGGTGTCTTGTGTAATCCATTTAATTCGCGGATGACTTCACAATTAAGAACTTTGATAAAGAAGTCAGCGAAGCAGTTTCAGCTTCAATTTCCAGTTTCTCAAGAGGACGTTACTGCGCTCGAACGAATCCATATACGCTACACCACATCTGCTAGGCAGATGCCTGACAGCTGCATAACCAAACGCGCTTGTCAGGCCTTGAGTGCATGCACATAATTATATTTGTGTACATATCAGAGTGGATTTCAGCCACAGAATTTTGCCAGAGGACAACATTTTTGTTGCCATGGTTTCTTTTTATGTTCATTGTGACAAGTGCGTGCCCGCACACGGGACTTCGGATTGTCGTCTTTTGCGAATGACTGGACGCTCAGTTTTGATTTTCAGTCAAACTTGGGAGAAAGAGCGAGAGTGGGAATCGAACCCAGACCCTCACAGACACGGTGTTAGCAGATAAAGCGTCTTATCCATTCCGCCACCTTCATCCTCTTCAAACGAAGACTAAACGTCTAAATAATGCAGTGAGCGAAGTGTCACTAAAGTGCAGTTTTACGTTTCCAAAAAATAATGAATGCCCACCATCGCATGATGGAGTGATGGCCTAGAGGTAACGCGTCCGCCTTGGAAGCGAGAGAATCTGAGCGCACTGGTTTGAATCACGGCTCAGCCGCCGATATTTTCTCCCCCTCCACTAGACCTTGAGCTGTGGTCTTGACGCTAGTGATTCGGATTAGACGATAAACCGAGGTCCCGTGTGCAGCATGCATTTAGCGCACGTAAAACAACCCACGGCAACAAAAGGGTTGTTCCTAGCAAAATTCTGTGGAAAAATCCACTGCGATAGGAAAAACAAAACTGCACACAGGAAAAAAATACATAAATATGTGTGCCGCTGTAGTGTGGCGACGCGCTCTCCTTGGGGAGAGCAGCCCGAATTTCACACAGAGAAATCTGTTGTCATAAAAAGAGAAATACACATACATACAATTGTATATAAACTGAACTCTTGTCACTGAATGCAACTAAACTTGGCGTCGCTGGTTTCTTCCGGCCTTTAAGGTTTTTAAGTGTCATTGAAGTATCTTTGTGATTACAAAGGGCTTTTTTTGGCGGTTTTGTGCGGGGGGACATGAACCATTTACGCTATTCTATTGAAATAATCTTTGTTGTTGTTGTTGTTGCACTTTTGTGTTGTTGTTGTTGTTGTTCATATTCTTTTTTTACCGCTTCCTGCCTGGCGTCCTTCACTCTTTTTTAAAAATTTTATTTCTTCTCTTTCTTCTTCCCTCCGTCCACTCTTTTTCTTTTTTTTTTTCTGTTTATCCCTTTCTCTTGTCCACCACCCTCCTCCCCGTCCCCCTCACCAACCCCCCTCTCTTTCTCTCTTTGCAATCCTCCCTCTCTCTATCGCTCTCTGTCTCTCTGTCTCAGATCGGAAGAGTAGGCAATGCCTAAAATCTTAATCCTTGAATAAAAACGTTTTGAGTTCTGAGTTCTGAGTTCTCTCCCCCTATCTCTCTTTCCCTCCCTCTTTTCTCCCTCTCTCTTTTTCTTCTTTTTCTTTCGCCTCCTCCTCCTCCTCCTCCTCCATTTCCTCTCATACTCTTCATTCTTTGTCTTTAATTTTATTTGTTTCTTTTTATGTTTTTTTTCTTCTTCTTCTTCTTTTTTTTTAGTGAAGGTTCCAACAGAACATTGTTTTAGAACAGTGTTGTTGTCTAAGGGAGTGGGAAATGAGCAGCAGTTTATCTCAGAAATCACAACCAGACGTGGTGGGGTGTTTTTTGTTTTTTTTTCCCCTCCAAAAACAACAACACGGAAACTGGTATTCGGACTTGAAAAGCTATTGAATCCTTCTTTTGTTTCATTTCAAAGTTTATTTCAGCCTGAACCATTTCTCGGAATTTTTACAGACAAATGACACACATTAAAGTATACAAGATTTTGGTTGAGAACTGTATGGATTTCAGTGCGAATGTGTCGACACTGATGAAGAATAAAATACTTGTTTTATTGTAAATTATGACGTTTTGGGGAAGTGAGTGATTTGGAGAGAGAGAGAGAGAGAGAGAGAGAGAGAGAGAGAGAGAGAGAGTGGAATGTCCCAATTATGAGCAGTTATGAAATAGATATGTTCCTAAAAAATATTTGTCTCCAAAATCGATTTTTAATTTTTGTAATATGCTCAAAGGAGGCAAAAAAAGTCATTTTAGCTGTAAGTAAGATGATTAGATTTGCAAATGTTGCCTAGTTATACTTTTGGAGTTAAAAGACATTTGTGTTTTCTCAACTTTTATGTGACATTGTTGTGTATTTGGAAATGTTTGTTATGGGCACGAAAAGAGTATTTTGCAGTAATCCTCCATACTCCAATAGGAGTGAAAGGATAATTAAAACTTGAAACTTGTGTGTGTGTGTGTGTGTGTGTGTGTGTGTGTGTGTGTGTGTGTGTGTGTGTGACTTTTCATGTCCATAACCTGATCTCTACACACTTCTCTGTTCATCCCTGCCTTCCTTTACTGATTAATACTCGTAACTGTTCCATAGCCATACTTTTTTTTTTTTTTACCTCCACTCGTAAAACTACCACAGTCTCACAAGACAGACTCGTGCTGTGAAACGTTGGGCACCTCTCATCAAAACCGAGTCTTATTTTACAACTGACAGTTATCATAGACTTTCTCAATTTGTAATGTTTTGATACTTTTCTGATAAATTGCGATAAAAAAAAAATACATGAAAACAAATCAGATGTGGCTAAAAGACACTATTTTTTATTGTTGTTTTCTCGGGGTATGGAGTAGATTAATCAGATTGATTTCTAAGTTCAGTGCGCAAGCCCCCATCCCCCCACCCACACCCCCGCGTCAAAGCAAAAGCAAAATAGAAGGGACGAATTTACTTTCATTTAATCACATTGCTATGACGTACAAGGAGGCACGTACGCTGGCACACACACACACACACACACACACACACACACACACACACACGGACAGAGAGACAGACAGAGTCAGACACAGACAGACAGACAGACACACACACACACACACACACCAAATCATCCTACACACACAAACACACACACACACACACACACACACACACACACACACACACACACACACACAATACGAAGTGCGGCGTGATTTTTATCAGCAGAACAAAACGTGTTCACACACAGAAGAAGGAGGGGAAAAAAAACAACAAAAAAAACAACCCCCAAAAAACAAAAAAACATCCCTGGACTGGAAAGCCGATAGATTTCACGGGGTCGCCCCGGGCTTTCTATTTGCAGCACGGCAGCAGAAGATATGATGCAGTGTTCGTGCACCAGACGTGGCCACTGGCAGCGAGTTGGAAGGGGTGAGGGGGGGTGGGGGGAGGGGAAGGGAGGGGGTCAGGCTGATAAATGAACACCGCTCAGCTGAACTGCTCCAGTGAACCGCTGAGATATCTTACCTTCTTTCCCTCCAGCCTGCTGTTGCAAGCCAGCTGCTGTGAGGGGGTTGGGGGATGAGGTGGGGGTTGGGGGGTAGGGTGGGGGGGGGGGGAACACATCGTGTTTTGGTGTTAAGACAGTTTGCATGAAACCAAAAACTCTCGTGTTGTAAATGTAAGCAATGTTTTTGTTTTTTCTATCACCTGGTGTCAAGACTGTGTGATTTCAAACGTCTCGTGTTGTCAATGTAAGCAATGGGTTTTTTTTCCCTATCACCTGGTGTCAAGACAGTTTCCACGAAACCAAACCTCTCGTGTGTCAATGTAAAGAATGTCCTTTCTATCACCTGGTGTCAAGACAGTATGCATGAAACCAAAAAACGTCTCGTGTTGTCAATGTAAGCAATGTTCTTTCTATCACCTCGTGTCAAGAAAGTTTGCATGAATCCAAACGTCTCGTGTTGTCAATGTAAGCAATGTTCTTTCTATCACCTCGTGTCAAAAAAGTTTGCATGAATCCAAACGTCTCGTGTTGTCAATGTAAGCAATATTATTTCTATCACCTGGTGTCAATACAGTTTGCATGAAACCAAAACTCTCTTGTGTCAATGTAAGCAATGGGTTTTTTTTCTATCACCTGGTGTCAATACAGTTTGCATGAAACCAAAACTCTCTTGTGTCAATGTAAGCAATGTTGTTTTTTTTCTATCACCTGGTGTCAATACAGTTTGCATGAAACCAAAACTCTTGAGTGTCAAAGTAAGCCATTTTCTTTCTATGACAAAGCGTACTGGATTTTTTTATATTTTTTATTAAGAGTGATTTTGAAATTTTATTACTGACCAGCTGTTGAAAATTCCTGTTTCGTTGTCAGATAGTTTGTATGATTAAAACAAAACCTCTTGAATATCAGACTGTGCGACATTATCCTGTGATAAAGCGTCCTGGTTTTTATGAAGAGTAATTTTGAACTTTAATAATTGATTCGACCAGCTGCCAAAAACTCTTCTTATGGCATCAGAAATTTTGTATGAAGAGAATACTCATCAGCATACAGAAGTATAAAACCATGCGATATTCTTCTGTAACACAAGAGTCCTGGTTTTTATGGAGTAATTTTGAAGTTCTGATAATTGACCAGCTGTTGAAAATTTGTGTTTTGGTGTCAATTTTTTTGTTGTAAATATCAAACTACAGTATGCGACATTCTTATATGAGAAAGCGTCCTGGTTTTTATGGACAGTAATTTTGAAAATAGGCAATTGACTAGCTGTAGAAAAATTGTGTTTTGGTGTCAGATAATTTGAATGAATACTTGAAGAAGAAGAAGAAGAAGAAGAAGATTTAAAAAAAAAGAATTAAATAACTTACTGGATGCATGCATCACGAAAATGAGAAAGCCTTCCAACACTAAGATAAGAATCGTATCATTTTGTCGAAATGTGTCATGAGTCAAAGAGTGATGGCGTGTTTATTACAGTGCGCTGATATTGTTGTTGTTGTTGTTGTTGTTGTTTTTTAAGGTCTGCGTAACGTCTGTGACAATGTATAGTTGCAGACGAATGTGAGTGTGTTTGTCGGTAGAGTATGTTTACGTCTGTGTCTTTTGTAGCAAAGATTATAATCTATCAGCGAAATAATTACGATGAATGGATATCACTTTGACCATAAATTAAAGTCGGCAACTGGTGGTTTTGTTTTCATTTGCAGATGAACTGGAGTACTTTGGAGTGAAACACGTGCTTCAGTTACAGCGCTACATTTCCGGTGAGACGCTCACAGTGCTCCAGTTAGAGTGAACCACTTACAGTACGACATTTACAGTGAACCACTTACAATACTACATCTACAGTGAGCCGCTTTCAGCGCTACATTTACAGTGAACCACTTGCAGAACTACATCTACAGTGAACCACTTACAATACTACATCTACAGTGAGCCGCTTTCAGCGCTACATTTACAGTGAACCACATACAATACTAAATTTATAGTGAACCACATACAGTACTACATTTACAGTGAACCACTTACAATGCTACATTTACAGTGAACCACTTACAGTACTACATTTACAGTGAGCCGCTTTCAACACTACATTCACAGTGAACCACTTACAGAGCTACATTTACAGTGAGCCGCTTTCAACACTACATTCACAGTGAACCACTTACAGAGCTACATCTACAGTGAGCCGCTTTCAACACTACATTCACAGTGAACCACTTACAGAGCTACATCTACAGTGAGCCGCTTTCAACACTACATTCACAGTGAACCACTTACAGAGCTACATCTACAGTGAACCACTTACAGTACTACATCTACAGTGAGCCGCTTTCAGCGCTGCATTTACAGTGAACCACTTACAGAGCTACATCTACAGTGAACCACTTACAGTACTACATTTACAGTGAACCACTTACAGTACTACATCTACAGTGAACCACTCGTAGTGCTACATTTACAGTGATCCGCTTTCAGCGCTACATTTACAGTGAACCACTTACAGTACTACATCTACAGTGAACCACTCGTAGTACTACATTTACAGTGAACCACTTACAGTACTACATCTACAGTGAGCCGCTTTCAGCGCTACATTTACAGTGAACAACTCGTAGTACTACATTTACAGTGAACCACTTACAGTACTGCATCTACAGTGATCCGCTTTCAGCGCTACATTTACAGTGAACCACTCGTAGTGCTACATTTACGGTGTTTTTCTTCAGCAGTGAAAAACGGCATGAATTTCACAATCACGAGGATCCTGCTATTTCATGAAACAGAAGTCTAAAGCGATATTGATTCTTTTGGAACTGCCAGATTTAGCAAGATGCTGTGATTCATCGATATTATTTTCTCACAGAAATTTGTGTTGCTGATTTCTGTTGTTGTTTTTTTGGGTGGTTTGGAATGAAATGCGTCTTTATTCTGTAATTTTGA
>NC_134894.1:44724721-44737221 GCF_041734735.1 Babylonia areolata | reverse complement strand
TCACATCACATCACATCATATATCATATCATATCACATCACATCACATCATATCATATATCATATCATATCATATATCATATATCATATCATGTACCATATCATATATCATATCATATATCATATCATATATCATATCATATCTCATATCATATCTCATATCATATCATGTCATGTCATGTCACACATCATATCACATATCATGTCACATATCATGTCACATATCATATCATATCATATCATATCATATATCATAAACAAAAGTAATGCAATCCCCGAAGGAAGAGGTCCAGGCAAAGAATAGTGACTGACACCCTGACCTACACGTAAGCCCTGTATGTCACAGGTGACAGCCCCACAAGTGACGGCCCCTCTCTGGCCAGCATTCTCGTCAGCTGCACTGCAGTCAAGAGATTAAACTGTATTATAAACAAAAAAAAACAAACAAACAAAAAAACAATGATAATATAACATAAAAAAAATTAAAAAAACTGGAGCAAAACGAGAGTTTAACTCACTCAGTACGGCCAGTCCTCTCTTCTCCTCTACGCAGACCCTTCAGATGTCCAGTGGGTGTCTGAATGACCCAACCTTTAGCTTCCGTCGTCAGAATTGTGGTATTCTTTGTCAACATTCACCTCTTCAGTATAAGAGCCTTCCGCTTGCAATATTTTGATGATGGTAACTGGGGTGAGACGCTGTTAACGTAGTCTCTTTCGCCGTTCGTATGGAGAGAGTTAAAACTTTCCAATAGGTAGGTGCTTCATTTCTCTTTAGGCCCTGCACACAGGGAGATACCAGTGTGTGTGTGTGTGTGTGTGTGTGTAATTGCTGCCGAAACAATCGATGGCTATTTCGTTCTTCCGGGACTCATCAGACCCTGCGTTCCCTTGCTGCTGCCACTTGCTGTTGTTGTTGTGGTGGTTTTTGGGTTTTTTTTTTTTTTTTTTTTGTAGGAGTCCAGTTTCTGGATGGAACTACAAACATCGCTGAAGCAAAAAAATAAAAAAAAATAAAATAAAATAAATAAAATCAAAATAATAAACAAATGAATAAATCTTTAAAAAAAAGATGAATAAAAACCGCATTTCGTTAAACTTCAACGCAGAGCTGATTTTGTTTAGGAAATCGATAAAACAGCAAGAAACAGGTGTGATTTTATTTATTTTATTTTATTTTATTTATTTATCTATTTATTTATTGACGCCTTGATCAAAACAATGTATTTTACAAGTGCAAAACTGACGAAATCACGCGAGATAAGAGAGTAGTTGTGGAAAGAATACATTATATTAGATACCGAACAGTGCTTGCATTTTTCAGACATGCGACTTTACGAATTGGAACAAAAATAGACACTGTATGCAAGGCTACTGAATACATGATTGTAAACCGAATATTAGTGTCGTGCTTTTGATTAGAAGTGTTTGGAGAGTGTTGAAACTGAAATCTGCATTACAATGTCTCGATATTGTAACAACAAAATCCACAGAAAAAAAAGGATGCGAGTTTTTACAGTATGAACTGCTCCTGGATGTTTGTTACAACTGTTAACGATTCTTAATTATTGTATTGTATTGTATTGTATTTCTCTTTTTGTCACAATAGATTTCTATGTGTGAAATTCGGGCTGCTCTCACGAGGAAGAGCGCGTCGCTACACTACAGCTCCCCCCTCCACCCCCCAATTTTTTTTTTCCTGAGTGCAGTTTAGTTGTTTTTCATACTGAAGTGGATTTTTCTACAGAATTTTGCCAGGAACAACCCTTTTGTTGCCGTGGGTTCTTTTACGTGCGCTAAGTGCATGCTGCACACGGGACCTCAATTTATCGTCTCATGCATTTATAAAGGAAATAAAATATTTTTTTTTAAACTTCACATTTTTTTTCCTACTCTTGCTGTAGTGTGTGTTTTTTTTTGGTTTATTTTTGCTTGTTTTGGGGTCTTTTCATTTGTTTGCTTGTCTGTTCTGTTTTGGGGTTGTTGTTATCGTCGTCGTTGTTGTTGTTTTATCTGTTCTTATCCACGTCATGAAGAAGATTGTAATCTCTGTACCGAGGTATAACACAGATGGTTTATTTGCTCTCTCTCTCTCTCTCTCTCTCTCTCTCTCTCTCTCTCTCTCTCTCTCTCTCTTTCTCTGCATGTCTATGTGTGGGGGTGTGGGGGTGTCTGTATATATATATATATATATATATATATATATATGTATGTATGTATGTATGTATTTGTATGCATTTGTGTGTGTGTGTGTGTGTGTGTGTGTGTGTGTGTGTGTGTGTGTGTGAATGAAATATCGATGATTACTGTTCTTTAGGACATGTAATTGTGTTGTATTGAATTGACTGCCTGCCTGGTATATGTTTCAAAGAAAAGTAACGAACCTTCTTTGGAAGGAAAAAGAAATCAACAAATAAAAAAACAAACAAACGAAAAACACAAGAGATGGCTACTTCGTTCTTCATTCTTCCGGGACTCATCAAGTTTGCGTTGATCGGTTCCTGATTGCTTTTGGTATCTGATTGCTGGCGGCTAGCTAGCTGCGGAGAAAGTCTTCAGCAGCACGGTGGTTCCCTTAAAGATCTGTAGGACCACCAAGCAGTGAAGAGAAAAGAGGAAACAATGCCTAGACAATATTGGAGAAGAAAAGTTTGTGTTTTGTTGTTGTTGGGGTTTTTTTTCGGGAGAGGGGAGGGGAGGGGAGGGGGGCGGGAGGTGGGGCTGGGGGCTGGGAGAGTGGGGGGTGGAGTTGAGGGAAGGGGTGGGGGGGGGGGGGGGCGGAGTTGGCGGTGAGGACGGCGAGGAAGGGAAGGGGGATTAACCCTTTCACCGCCAGTCAATTCAGAGTGCAAAATTCCCTTGTGCAATAAACACAGAAAATATGGTTTCTAAGAAGAGCTGGGGACTCCCCCCTGCGATGTGGAGAAAATGAGTCCTATCCTAATCACCGAACATTAAAAGCAGTAGGTTCATGGATAACAGACCCATGATCTGGTCACCCTTCAGTGACATGGGAGCTGCTGCATGAATGCGAGGTTGGCAGTGAAAGGGTTAATGAAATTCAGATCAGAGAAGAAGGAATTATGTTCTTTTTTTCTCTTTTTTTTTTCTTTCTCAAACTAATCACTTTCGAAAGAGTCAGCCTCTTCTTTTCTTTCTCTCATGGCCCCACTTCTTTAAGAAGAGTCTTTTATCATTTCGTTTGAAGTATCCACTTCATTAAAGAACTTGAACCACAGTACTCAACACTCCTCTTCATCAGAGAAGAACAGCTTCTATTTTATTGACCAGCACGACAAGCATCAGAAAGGAGTCATCAGGCTTTTTTTGCAAATCCCTGATTGCCAGTTGTGAATAACCAAAAAAGTAAAGAAAGAAAGAAAGAAAGAAAAATAGAAAGATTAAGGAAAGAAAATATATCAAAACGAAAATATCAGCCTGAAAGGGTACAGATAAAACGGATTAATCATCCGCCTTGCGTACAGGTGCAGACAGATTCCTCTTGATGTTCCACTGTCTGATAGAGCTGTGTGACGTTACACTGTCTGATATGGCTATGTGATGTTACAATGCCTGATAGAGCTGTGTGATGTTACACTGGTAAGGCTGTGTGATGCTACACTGTGTGATGTTACACTGTCTGGTAGGGCTGTGTGGTGTTACACTGTGTGATGTTACACTGTCTGGTAGAGCTGTGTGATGTTACACTGTCTGATAGAGCTGTGTGATGTTACACTGTGTGATGTTACACTGTCTGGTAGGGCTGTGTGATGTTACACTGGTAATGCTGTGTGATGTTACACTGTCTGATAGAGCTGTGTGGTGTTACACTGTGTGATGTTACACTGTCTGGTAGGGCTGTGTGATGTTACACTGGTAATGCTGTGTGATGTTACACTGTCTGGTAGGGCTGTGTGATGTTACACTGGTAAAGCTGTATGATGTTACACTGTGTGATGTTACACTGTCTGATAGAGCTGTGTGATGTTACACTGGTAATGCTATGTGATGTTATACTGTGTGATTTTACACTGTGTGATGTTACACTGTCTGGTAGAGCTGTGTGATGTTACACTGTCTGGTAGAGCTGTTTGATGTTACACTGTCTGGTAGAGCTTTGTGATGTTACACTGTCTGGTTGAGCTGTGTGATGTTACACTGTCTGGTTGAGCTGTGTGATGTTACACTGTCTGGTAGAACTCTTTGATGAGGTCTGCGGTAAAGGGGGAAAAGTTGTGCGCACACATTATCTGCCATGAATCTTTCTTCTTTTCTGAACTGTGTGTGTGTGTGTGTGTGTGTGTGTGTGTGTGTGTGTGTGTGTACACAAAGGAATGGGGTCAGTCTGGCAGTTTATTTTCTGGCCCTTCTGGAGCACGCTGTGTGACATTTGATCGACGAAACTGAAAACTTTTTTTTTCTTCAAAAGATGAAAGAAGGGGTGTGTGTGTGGGGGGTGGGGGGGGAGATGACTGAGCAGGGAAGAGGGGCAAGGGGGGTGGGGTGGTGGAGGTGGAGGACGGGGTTTGAGGTTGTGGGGGGGGGGGGGGGTCTGGAGGCTTGTTGTTTGACAGAAACGAACCATATTCCTTGCAAGACTATTTAGGGCCTTTTTTTCTTTGTTGTTGTTGTTGTTGTTGCACTATTATTTCTTTCTTTCACTTTCTTCTTTTCTTTTTTTTTTTTTAAACAAAGTAGTTCTCGATTTATTATCTGTCGAAAGTAAAGCTTTATTCTATGCGTGTTTGTAAGGGAGAGAGAGAGAGAGGGAGAAAGAGAGTGAGAGACAAACAGACAGAGACAGAGACAGAAACAGACAGACAGACAAGGAGACAGACAGACAGACAGACAGAGACGAAACGAAAGGAAACGAATTTATATACGGATCTTTATTTCTTCTTCTTTTTCTTCTTCTTCTCCCCCTTTTTATTTTTGAACTCTTGTTTATTTATTTATTTATTTATTTATTTATTTATTTATCAGTCTATTTATTTATCTATTCATTGTTTGACGAACAAGAAGCAGGGACCGCTCTACCTAGGGAGATTTCAGTTTCAGTTTCAAGGAGACGACAAAGGGAAGGGAGCGATCCATATATGCTACACCACATCTGCTTTAAAGAGCAGAGAGGGAGAGAGAGGTTTAAGTGTGCTGGCAGGTGCGTGTTTGTTTAATGTGTGTGGGCCTGTGCGCCAAGAATAGGAATATCAAAAGTCGCTAATCATTCTCAAATATCGTTGAATAGGGGGGGCGGGGGTGGCTGGGGGGAGGGGGTTGGTGTGGGGGAATGGGCGGGAGGGTTGGGCGGGGGGGGCGAGAAAAATAACTCATTATGACGTCGTGATTAGGTCAGTGGGTGAATTGGTTGCGCCTTGTGTGTGTGTGTGTGTGTGTGTGTGTGTGTGTGTGTGGCTGTCTGTTTCACGGTGAGTATGTGCATATGTGTGCGTGCGTGCGTGTGTGTGTGTGTGTGTGTGTGTGTGTGTGTGTGTGTGTGTGCACGCGCGTGTACGTGTGTGTGTGTGTGTGTGTGAGTGTGCGACTGTGTCTGTTGTGTTTGTGTGTGTGTTTGTGTGCATGTGGGGGCGAGAGGGGGGGGAACCAGGGGAAGGGGGGGGGGATGAAGGGGGCCATGCGTTGTTTGTTGTGTGGGCTCGTGCGCCCAAGAAGAGTATCATGGGCCACTAATCATTCGCCAAATATCATTGGCTAATGGTAAAGGGAAATAAATCTTTGTGACGTCATCAATATGTGAGTGGGCGGGATGGTGACGCAACGTGTGTGTGTGTGTGTGTGTGTGTGTGACAAACCAACAGACAGACAGACGGAGACAGAGACAGACAGACACAGAGAGAGAGACAGAGGTAGACAGATCTCCAGCATTAATTTTTTTTTTTAATACAGCACACAGAACACACCTTGTGAACTCTAAAAAAAAAAACCCGAACACTCCTTCGGAAAACCTGAGACGGACGCTTCGATTCACGATTTTAGCCGTTCCTCAAGACGATCTTTTGTGTAACGACCGTAGCTTTAGAAAAGTATGGGAGGCCTTTAAAGTGAACACAGACAAACATCATCTGGTGGCGCTTTCCTCCCGTGTGTGCCTGCTAATCGATTCAATTTGCTGCGTGCAGGAATGCAGAAAGGAAAAAGAAAGAAAGAAAGACAGACAGAAAAAAAAAGAAGAAAAAAATCCGCGTTTGGGTGTGTGTTTTTTTGTGTTTTTTTCCCCTCTTTTGATCTCCTCTGCTCTAACTGCAGAGGCGGTTTATTTGAGCTACAAGACGATAGACTAAATGTCTGCCTTAATTTTCGCCCCAAAGAGCTAGTTATCCATGCATTTAAGTGGGAATTTTGTTGGTGTTGGTTGGTTTGTTTGGGGTGTTTTTTTGTTTTTTGTTTTTTGTGTGTTTTTTTGTTTTTGTTTTAAAGCGTGTGTGTTTTTGGCGAGCTGCCTTATTGCTTCTAAATTTGTTAACGCTTTAATTTGCTCTCTGTCTCTGTCTGTCTGTCTGTCTGTCTTTCTGTCTGTCTGTCTGTCTCTCTCTCTCTCTCTCTCCTTTCGTTGAAAGAGACATACACACTCACGAACGCACACACAGACACACGGAAGTGTTTGTGGACTTTCAACTGATGTGAGTATATTGCGACGTCACTCCACACACACCCCTCCCCCTGCAGACCCCCACCCCCACACCCCCACACCCCCAACCCCCCTGCCCTCAACTCCCCTACACACTAGTGATTTTTTTTTATTTTTTTTTTTATTTTTTACCGTGGCTTACATTTTTTTCAAACAGACAACAGCAACAAAAAGATTCTCCTGAAGTCATCGGGTGGTATCATTTACAAATCCTATTAGCAAATCATGTTAGGAACTTGAAGTATGAAAACAAAAATCTGCCGTTGTTACCTATGAAAATAATTACAGATGCGTGTGAAAGAGAGAGAGAGAGAGAGAGAGAGAGAGAGAGAGAGACGGGGAGGGCGCGTGTATGTGTGTGTGTGTGTGTGTGTGTGTGTGTGTGTGTGTGTGTGTGTGTGTGTGTGTGTGTGTGTGTGTGTGTGTGTGTGTGTGTGTGTGTGTGTGTGTCTGTACAAATAGGTGTTTGTGTACATACTTATGTACATGTGTATGTGAGACTGCCCGCGTGCCTTCAGAGCAATACAAATTGTCTATAGCGCTGGGGCTCAGGTCTCCCTCCTTCAGGACAGACAATACGTTCTCGACCAGAGGAGACTAAACAGTCTCCACCCAGTTGAGTCTAAGCAATCTCTCCGTGCATTCTTCACACACACACATAGACAGACACACAGGCACACACAGACAGACAGACAGAGACAGAGACAGACAGACAGACAGACACACACACACACACACACACACACACATACATACACATACATACACACACATACACACACACACATACATACACATACATACACACACACATACACACACACACACACACACACACACACACACAAACACACACACACACACACACACACACACACACACACACAACCTTCTCAGGGACGGACAGACGCACAGACAGTTTCGCAAACAGATCTCGCCAAAAAAAAAAAAAAAAAAAAAAAAAAAAAAAAAAAAAAAAGAAAAGAAGAAGCATCGGTAAAGTCTAACAGCCAGTTTCAGTTTCGAAGAGGCGTCAAAGTTGTGTGGACTGATCCTTGTTCACAAAACACCTACATCTGTAAAAAAAAAAAATAAATAAAATAAAATAAAATAAAATAAAATAAAATAAAATAAAATAAAATAAAGTGCAGATGCCTGACTAGCGCTCAACTCCACTGGTGCTCTGGTGGTCAGGCCCAGGAAAGCCTTCTGACCTTGCTGATTCTACAGGGTGTCGGTGGGGGGGTATACACTAGGATTGTAAAAAACAGGCAGTAATACTGTCTATTCATAACCAACCACAGAGACAGAACGCAAAGTGCACATGAAAGAACTTGGCTCTTCTGGCCCACACACAGACACATAACACGTGGTGGGTAACCGGAAGTAGTTGATGATGACTTACCCTGGTGGTGATGATGGTGTACCCTGGTGGTGATGACGACTTACTTACCCTGGTGGTAGTAACTTTCCCTGGCAGTGGCGGTGATAACTTACCCTGGTTGTGATGACTTACTTACCCTGGTGGTGATGACTTACTTACCTTGGTGGTGATAACTTACCCTGGTGACAACTTACCCTGGTGATGACATCTTACCCTGGTAATAACTTTTCCTGGTGGTGATAATTTACCCTGGTGGTGATGACTTACTTACCTTGGTGGTGATAACTTACCCTGGTGACAACTTACCCTGGTGATGACATCTTACCCTGGTAATAACTTTTCCTGGTGGTGATAATTTACCCTGGTGGTGATGACTTACCCTGGTGGTGATGACTTACTCTGGTGATAACTTATCCTGGTGGTGATAACTTACCCTGGTGGTGATGACTTACTCTGGTGATGACGACTTATCCTGGTGGTGATAACTTACCCTGATGATGACGACTTATCCTGGTGGTGATAACTTACCCTGGTGATGACGACTTATCCTGGTGGTGATAACTTACCCTGATGATGACGACTTATCCTGGTGGTGATAACTTACCCTGGTGGTGATAACTTACTCTGGTGATGACGACTTATCCTGGTGGTGATAACTTACCCTGGTGATGACGACTTATCCTGGTGGTGATAACTTACCCTGGTGATGACGACTTATCCTGGTGGTGATAACTTACCTTGGTGTTGATGACTTACCCTTGTGATGACTGACACCCTGGCGGTGATAACTTACCCGGGCGGTGATAACTTACTCTGGTGGTGATGACTTACTTACCCTGGTGGTGATAACGTACCCTGGTGGTGATAACGTCCTGATGATGACATACCCTAGTGGTGATGAATTACCCTGGTGATGACGACTTAATTATCCTAACGGTGATAACTTACCCTGGCGGTGATGACTTACCCTGGTGATGACGACTTACCCTAGTGGTGATGACGACTTACCCTGGCTTTCGGGCGCAATAGCCGAGTGGTTCATTAAAGCGTTGGACTTTCAGTTTGAGGGTCCCGGAATCGAATCACGGTAACGACACCTGGTGGGTAAAGGGTGGAGATTTTTCCGATCTCCCAGGTCCTGTTAGTGCCTGAAACACCTTCATGAGTACACGCGCACGCAGAAGATCAAATACGCTTGTTAAAGATCCTGTAATCTATGTCAGCGTTCGGTGGGTTATGGAAACAAGAACATACTCAGCATGCACACCCCGAAAACGGAGTATGGCTGCCTAGATGGCGTAGTAAATGAACAAACCGCTCATACACGTAAAACGTTACCTGTCTGTATGAGTGTGTATGACTGAAACCTGATTGAATGAAACAGGAAACGAATGATAATGCCCAAAAGGCAGTTATCAGTTGGCTCTACCCAGGTAGGCAGCCTGTTGTGCAAATGACGCTTAGAGCTTGGTCTCCGACCAAGGATAGGCGCTATATAAATATCCATATCATCATCATCATCATCATGTCGAGACCATGGGCCCAGTGGTAAAACGCCCGACTAGGAAACGAGCGTCCACGGGTTCAGGTCCGCCCCATATACGGACCGATGGTGATCTGTGTACTAGTCTTTCGGGTCAGATGATAAACAGCGGGTCTCTTGTGCAGCATGCAGTCAGCGCACGTAAGAGCTCCCACGATAAAAAAAAAGAAAAGAAAAAAAAGTCTGTACCTAATATACGATGTAAAGTTCTTATCTGGAACGAATTTATTTCTGCTTTTGGAGTGGGGTTGGGGCGGGTGCGCCTTTTTACTTTTTATAAATCGTAGTCCTGTAAAAAAAATTGTGTAAGTTTTGTATCCCACTGATTACAACACGATGGTTGCACCTCAAATTAAAATTAAAACATAATAATGATAATGCTTTCGCCCCTCTCTGTACAGAACGAATAACCTACGGTTGGACACATCCACTTTGTTTCTATTTATCTTCACTGCAGTCTTCCGAATGTATGTTTTAATTCCTCCAATAATTAACCTATATAATTAAAGGATTAACGCATTAAAAAAAAAATCTATATGCAAGAAATGTTCCACCTCTTTCATTAGATGTCAAATCGTATCAATATTTTTGTGAAAAAAAACAAAAAAAACGTTTGTTAAAACTGGCTTTTGTTTATCTTCCAATTTTCACCGAAAAAAACATATCCTCCGCAGTCATTTTTTTCAGGATATGGCGTGATCTTTTTGGCCGAATTTTCTGTTTGCACACATGTCCAAGACTGGATATTCTGGCATTTTCTCACATTACTTCTGGGATATATTGCTGCAGTGACATTTCTCCAATTACGAGAACAGGTGGCCAGTTTTTTCATCCATTTAAGTTTAATGTTCTTTTATAGTTGACACATGTAGTCTCCCATTTCAGAAACTCTTCACAACCGTTTTTTCTTTGTTTGTTTGTTTGGGTTTTTTTGATAGGGGAGGCGAGGAGTGAGGAACGAAATGTAAAGCGCTCTGAGCAGTAAAAATATCCATTAGTAGTAGTAGTAGTTGTTGTTGTTGTTGTAGAAGTAGTATATCTGACCATTTTCACGAGGTTAGCTGATCAGTGGATGAGATGTTAGCTTGAGGAGACTGCAAGTGGGGCAATTCAGGTCTGACCTGATTTCAAAGCGGAATTTCACGGATGTGCAATGCAGTAGAAGTTTTTTTTTTTTTTTTTAATATTGTTCAATGTGGAATAAGCTCCCTCTTTCCCTCCGCAGTTCGGTTTCTTTGTCATCCTTCAAAAAATCTTCTTAAAAATTACCCTTTTCACATCCTGACTGGCATCTCAAAAATTTAATTCCTCTCCAGTTTGTGTGTCCGTTCTGCGTGTGCGTTTGTTGTGTGCGTGATAAGAGGATGGCAAAATCGTGGTGGAAGTGGTGACTGTCCCTTGATGCCTGTACTGTTTTCGTCCCAGTATATTTGTCCTGTATGTATTTTTGTTTTTGTAAGCGCTTAGGGCTTTGGTAAGATTAAGCGTCATAAATGCCCATTATTATGATTATCTTTATTGTTGTTATTATTAAATGACCAAAAGATGTCAGCAGACTCAACGTACCTAAAACAAGATTATGTTGCAATGCGAGAATAAGAAGGGGTTCACTCACACCAACAGTGGGGACAAAAAAACAAACGACAACAAACAACGACAACAAAAATAATCCTTCCACAAAAATTATGACAGAAAAAAAAGGAAAGAAAAAAACCTTATTTTGAAGACAGGCAAATGCAGCAAAAATGCTGTCAGCCATACATCGGCTTTCAAGGGAAAAGAAGGAAAGAAAGAAAATGGAAGGCAGGGACAAAGAAAGAAAAGCAAAGAAGAAAGCAGGAAAGAAAAAACACAAAAAAAAAACACATTTTTTTCGAAGACAGAAAACATGTTGCGCAACACTGTCATTGATACGTATATTTCGGGGGGAAAAGAATGAAAATAAGAAAGAACGAACGCGAACAAAAGAAAAAAAAAAGAAAAAAATTCTCAAATACTTTAAAAGAAAGGACGAAAGATAAGAAGGAGGGAAGAAATAAAAACAGATCAGATCTGAAAATAACCACGCACACACACACACACACACACACACACACACACACACACACACACACACACACACACACACACACACACACACACACACACACACACACTGATAGTGAAAAGACGCTAAACAAAAAAAAACAAACACACACACACACACACACACACACACACACACACACACACACACACACACACACACACACAAGGAAAAAGGAATTTTCTGTTGCCCCAAATAAAGAATTTTTTTTTTTAAATGTCCGGAAGATGACATCAGATTCAACGAACTTAAAACCAAAATAACATGTTAAATAAGTGGTTTGGCTTTATGGCTTAGAGTGTAGTTAGTTGTGGTTCGTCCAGTACTTTTCAAAGCAAATAGATGTGTATCATAAGAAAAAAACCCACCAAAACAATAACAATTTTATCTAAATGTGATGCCTCTAGCAGTCGTGGAGACCACCATTTTCCCACAATGTTGTAACGTCACAAGTACGGAGACACACTTTAGGTTTTTGGCTGACAAAGCAGATCGAAATGAATTTGTCGAAAATACCGTGCAATGACTTAAAAAAACGAAGAAGAAGAGGAAGAAGCTACAGTACAAACACTGTGTTAGAGTGAATTTTGGTTTAGTTCCATATAACTATGTTCATCTTTTTCTATATTATAATTATTATTTATTTATTTATGTAAGCTTATCTATTGTTTATTCACCTTTTTTTTTTCTCAAGACCTGACTAAGCGCATTGGGTTACGCTGCTGGTCAGGCATCTGCTTGGCAGATGTGGTGTAGCATATATGGTTTTGTCCGAACGCAGTGACGCTTCCTTGAGCTACTGAAACTGAAACTATGTTCCCGAGTTAATGATAATAATCATAA
>NC_134894.1:44694721-44709721 GCF_041734735.1 Babylonia areolata | reverse complement strand
CGTTCGGACAAATCCATATACGCTACACCATATCTGCCAAGCAGATGCCTGACCAGCAGCGTAACCCAACGCGCTTAGTCAGGCCTTGAGAAAAAAAAAGGTGAATAAATAATAGATAAGCTTACATAAATAAAAAATAAAAAATTATAATATAAAAAGGTAGTAATAATAATAATAATAATAATAATAAATAAACAAATAAATAAATAAATAAATAAATGAGACAACAATGATGATAAATAAGCAAATAAATGTAAAACATGAAAGACACACATTCACACATACACCCACACATGCATAACAGATATGCACCAAACATGCAGTTTCACAGATGTGAAAGCACAGTCAAATACATATAAACATTGAGCTGAGAATCGAGGTGGTGTGTTCTGTGGTTTGATGTTGGTGTTTTGAGTTGTTTATGTTTGTTAAGTCTGACGCCTCCTTGAGCTGCTGATACTGATACTTATATTTGTTAAAAAATACCCATGCAAGTAAGTCATCAACGTACTGTATTACTGTGTGTGTAACCTGTCTATGCACCCACTGGCTGCACTGTGCTGGTCTCTGCCTTTTTATGTGTGATTCTGTGGTCCCCCTGTTTTGATCATCTCTTCCAAGTCTGGCCTTAAAACCCACCTCTTCCCAAGACAGCCTCCTTCCCCTGCCTCTTCCTTGTCTTTAGTAGTTTCTCCAGTTTTAGAGTTATGCATGCGTGTGAATGACTGGTGTGAAAGCGCTTTGATTCGTCTCTGCACGAGATTCAGCGCTAAATAAATACTATGATTATCACCATTATCATTACAATTCCTAAACGTTCCATGAGTTGTCATTATGATATCGTGATGCGGTGTGTGGTGTGCGGATTGGACCTGAGGTGGCAGTGGCGATGTTCAAGAAAAAAAATATAACCTTCAGATGTATGTATAACCAAATGTAACCATGCGTTGGTGGCGGTCTCCACTCTGGGAGGGACGCTCACTCAGTCTGGCTCCGCGACTAAGCCATTATTGTCGTTAGTAGGGGGCTTAGTAGGTGGTGTCCTAAGTATGTTAAAACAGAACAGGCACCACTGAACACCACCGAAGTGACTCAGCAGCAGTGCAGGGTCTCCTCTGGTGTGTGACCTCCTGGCGACCTAACATCGATGGTTCCCTGTGGACTGCCGACGCTGGAACTGCAACGGACGAACCCGGGTGTGGCCGTGTATGAGGGAATCTAAATGAGCGGCGTGGGAGTAATAATGCCACTGAAACGGTGCAGATGATGGGGCAGCAAAAAAAAAAAAAGAAAGAAAAAAGAAAAAGAAAAAAAGGAACCATGCGTGATATAGCATGAATGAATCAGTCAGCAAGCTTTCACGCCACGGTGAAACAGAAACTGAAATTATACCGTTTAATGCAAGGGGACAAAAAAAAAAGAAAAAAAAGGAAGAGTAAATAAAATAATCTGCATGATCCGTCATCCTTTACAAAGCTGTTTTATTTGCTTACAGAGTATCGTGAACGTTTTGCCGTCTTGATGTCAACAGAGCCGGGAATTGTAGATAACTCAAACAGCTCAGTGTTTCCTGAAGAGAGAAATGGCAGCATTGCCGCCAGCAACTGTGAGAGTGGTTGTTTTGACAGAGGAAGAGAAGAGACGGGGAACAGCCCGCAAAAAAGTTTGTTCTGTTCTATGAAGGTGAAGCAAGTCGTGGCAAGCTGTGGCTGTTTATTTCGTTTATTCAGTACACTGGAAATCTTGTGTCTTCTTCTTCTTCTACGTATGTCTTTGTTTGCTTTTTTTTTTATAAGTGTGTGTGTGTGTGTGTGTGTGTGTGTGTGTGTGTGTGTGTGTGTGTGTGTGTGTGTGTGTAAGTACGTACGTACATGATAATGTACCAATTGTTCTTTTCATCGCTTTGTTACCTTTAATTCATCGTCTTTTTTTTTGTTCGTTTGTTTGTTGTTTTTTCACCTGTTCCTCTCTTCGTCTTTTTTCTCATATTCTTTGACCACCTCCTCTTACTTTTTTCGCGTACCAGAAACGGGTAAACCGAATGAAGGTAACATAACGTTTTGTTGGATTCCTCTGTTCAGAGGAATTGCCTCCAGTGTGTAGCTTGATAAGCCTTGCGAAGAGTGGAACCAAAATTATTCCAAATTCAACTTCCCTATCATTTGTCATGTCAACAGCAGAGTGGTTAAAGCGTTGGACTGGTTCGAATCTCGGAGACGGCGCCAGGTGGGTAAGAGGTGGAGATTGTTCCGATCTCCCAGGTCAACATAGTAGCAGACCTGCTAGAGCCTGAAGATCAAATACGCACGTTAAAGATCATGTAATCCATGTCAGCGCTCGGTGGGTTATGGAAACAAGAACATACCCAGCATGCACACCCCCGAAAACGGAGTATGGCTGCCTATATGGCGGGGTAAATAAACAACAACGAAATAAAAAACGGTCATACACGTAAAATGTTGCATGTCTGAGTGTGTATGTGTGCGTGCCTGAGCTATGATTGAATGAAACAGGAAACGAATAATGAGCGCCCAGTGGCAGCCGTCAGTTGGCTCTACCCAGGTAGGCAGCCTGTTGTGCAAATGACCCCCCGTGTTTGTAAAGCGCTTAGAGCTTGGTCTCCGACCGAGGATAAGCGCTATATAAGTATCCATATCAATCAATTAATCAATATAAAAGAAAAAATGTGCTGGCCTTCCCATATTTTTTCTTTTACACCACTCACATCAGGGGGTCAGAAAACCCGTTCCTCCTCATCATCTTGCTCCCTTTGCTGTGAAATTCCATTCCAGTCGGTGAACCCAGGGAAAAGAGCTGAGGAAGAATCGCGTTCCACGTGCAGAACACACACACACACACACACACACACACACACACACACACACACACACACACACACACACACACACACACACAGCTGTCCTGCCTGCAGCAGACCACCAGGCATGGCTCAGAGATGGAAAGGAGATACAACAGGTGGTTAGTTCGCGGGACGTTTCTCAGCGTCTGCCAGTGTTAACTGATCGCTGCGGTGTTCACACGAGTAATTGGAGACAGTGCGTGCTCATCAAAAGTAATCTAGATCTTCTTTTTGTTTTGTTTCAGTTCGTTTGTTGGCCAGCGTCGTAATTGTTTATATCTAATTGCTTGCTAGAAAATAGCTGTGTCTAATGCGTGGGAATGGTGGGGAGGTAGGGATAATTGGGGGAGGGAGAGAGTGATTGGGAGATCAAGAGAGAGAGAGAAAAAAACAGACACACAGACAGACAGATAGACAGAAGGAAAAAAGAGACAAAAACATAGGCGGAAAGAAAGCATTGCTCGTATTAGAGACAGGCATAAAGAGAGAGACAGAGACGGACATACATACATGCTGAGAGACAGAGGCATATAGAAAAAGAGAGCACGCTGCAAATTTTAACGAAACAGAGCTTTAAAAAAAAAAAAAAGTTTCTTTTTAAATGGGTGAGCACTTAGTGCAGACCGGAACTTGAGACACGTCCATAAACAGCTGCACAGTATTGGATGACCCGTGTCTTCACCTGGACCAGGTGACACCATGGTGAAACACACGCAGCACGTGTTGCGGAACAGTAACAAAGAAGACGAAAGAAGTGTGGGGCTGTCTGTCATATTCAGAAAACACTGACTTTGAGGAGGACTCTTTCTTCTTCCGCGTTCCCCAGGTCATGCTGTCAGACGTTCCATCCGGTCTACAGCGCGAAGTCAGCCGTCCTTTGCAGTGCAGCAGGTGGTCGGTCCCCAGAGCTTCTCGTGGAGATCCACCGGTCAGGGCCAGGTTTTATCTTCAGTGCACCGAAAAAGTTGGGCAGAACTGTAGCAACTGCTCTGGTGTCTGTGAACCCATGTCGCATGGGCATTCATCAGTAGGGGACAGTCTCAGTCTGCAGAGCTGGGAAAGGAGCCTACAATGTCCAGTTCTCAGTCGGTCGGAAGAGGACTACTTGCCGTGCTCTGTTAACAAGGCCTGACTAAGCGCGTTGGGTTACGCTGCTGGTCAGGCATGTGCTTGGCAGATGTAGTGTAGCGTATATGGATTTGTCCGAACGCAGTGACGCCTCCTTGAGCTACTGAAACTGAAACTGTTAAATGACCAGACAGCATCCTCCTCCGATCCAGCATGGTGTTTGTTTCTCCACTGCTGTCGAGGAGGATAGTTTTGGTGAAACTGAGAGACCAATGGACAAACATGTGAAGGAACATCTACCCTAAAGTAGTGACTCTGCTGTCCACGAGCTTCTGGCATCACATGACCACAGCACAGACCTGGACTGGAGTCTGCATCGCTGCTGTGCACAGGAGCCTATATGTGTAGAGTTGGCCGTGTGGTAATGCGTCCGCCTACGAAGCGAGCGAATCTAAGTGCACTGGTTCGAATCTCACAGTCGCCAGTATTTTCTCCCCCTCCACAAGACTTTGAGTCGTGGCCTGGACGCTAGTCATTCAGCTGAGACGATAAACCGAGGTCCCGTGTGTAGCATGTACTTAGCGCACGTAAAAGAGTCCACGGCAACAAGAGGGTAATCCCTGGCAAAATTCTGTTGAAAGATCCACTTCGATAGAAAAACAAATAAAATTGCAGGCAGGAAGAATACAAAAAAGGGGTGACGCTCTCAGTGTAGCGACGCGCTCTCCCTGGGGAGAGCAGCTTGGATTTCAGACAGAGAACAAAAAGAGTATAGGACAGAGACAAAAAGAGTATAGGAGAGGAAGGCAGAAGAAGCCGGTGCAAAATAAAGACAAGGAAACCTTAACCTCAAAGGAGGACACTGGCCTAGAACTCCCTTTAAATCATGACTAGCCTGTTGCAACACCACGGTCGGACGCTTGTTTATAGGCAACTTTAATGCAGCCCCTGAACACTCAAGCCTGGCCACCCCCCAAAGTTTCTCATTTCAGTTTTGCTGATTAATGGTGGTGACAGACCCACCTAAATGCACAAATAACTTGAAACTTTCGATTCTAGACTAAAACAAAACTCTCTGTTACATGTGCCCAGAATCAGACCATCTTTACCAGCAAAGAACAGTGGAACATTTTCCCTCACTGGGTAAGGAGCGGTGTGTGTGGATGTTGTGGTTGTAAACGATCCGAGACACTGAAGGGGTCATTTTCTGCTTCGTACATCAGTCTTCACTGTCAGTTGTTCTAGTTAAGTGTCGGTCTCCACACGAGTGTGTATCTAATTAACATGTCTGTCTGTGGCTGCCTGCATAGACAGATCGTCAGATGAAATATTCCACAGACAAACAGATGCAGACACAAGAGAGAGACAGACGGACTGATAGATAGATATATAGATACGTTTTTGTTTTTGCTTTTTCTCCTCCTCCTTCTCCTTTTTTCTTCTTCTTCTCCTTGACGCCATAACCGGAGACGAGAACGGTCTGCACATCAGTTCTGTTCCAGTGAAGCTGAAACTGTGCGCGTTATAATCATCTGTTTGTTCTGGATTTGGGGCGTGGTGAGGGATTTATACCACACACAGACCCGGGCTTTTCCCGTCTTTTTCTTGTTCTTGTTCCTCCACCTTTTCTTCTTCTTCTTCCTCGTCTTCCTTTTCATCATCTTCTTCTTCGTTTAGTTCTCCTCCTCCTCTTCGTACAGATATGATAAAACACCAAGAAAGCAAATAAACAGCACGTTCTGAAACATCGTGAATGTTTTTCCTTGTGGCAAACGTAAGATTTAAATCGGTTCGCCCTCTCGGCTCTAAACCCACCTCTTAAAGTATCTGCTTTCTCAGTTCGGCTATCTATGGATGCAACACGCCATGGCACACGGGTGAGATGGCATGTTACCTCGAATGCACCTTGGGTATTCATTTACAAGGCGGGGAAGATGCAGTGAGAGCAATGAATCACATGTTTCATCCCGCAACGATAATCTGTTTTCACATGGGGGTCAGGTGCCAGGCGATATTTCAAGTGGTTTGATAAAGAAATGTTTCGGCCGTGTTGTTCTTTTTGTGTGTGTGTGTGGGGGGGGGGGGGGGGGGGGGGGTGGGGGGGGGGGGGAGTTTTTTGGTGTGTTTTTTTAATTTTTTTTTTCAGTTTGGTTGGAGGGGGGTGTTGTTGTTTTTGTTGTTGTTTTAAAATATAATAGCGCAGAAGAGCTTGCCATTTGAAACAAGACGTATGTTTCAAGCTAGCAACTGAAGATATATATATATATATATATATATATATATATATATGTGTGTGTGTGTGTGTGTGTGTGTGTGTGTGTGTTCTATGTTTTTAACTTTGGTTGCATGCTCAAACGCGCGAATGAAAATTATAAGTTATGTCATACATACATACATACATACATACATACATATATACACGTGCGCACACAAGAACACACACACACACACACACACACACACACACACACACACACACACACATACATACATACATATGTACATGAGTTATACTCTTTCGGATGAGACAATAAACCGAGTTCCAGTGTGCATCATACATCACGCGAATTTAAAAGGACCCAAGGCAACACCGTGAGTTGCTCTGGTTGAATCATGTAGAAAAATCCACGCTTGTGTGTCAGTTAAACTACTCTTTTTTTTTCTTTTTTTTTTACGGGCGCTAGATGCATGCTACACATAGGACATCGTTTATCCTAATGACTAGCACCCAGACATTGCTATTCAGGTTTTAGTGGATGGAGGAGAAAATGAAAATCCCAGTCACTGAGACTCGAACCTGATGACCAAGACGCCAACACTCCATACAATGTATAGGATGTCGGTATCAAACACCATGTACATCCTTCCCTGTGCTCAGCAATTGTAGCGTGAAAACAAAACTAAAACTGAACCTTCACTTGTCAAAAAAAATAAAATAAAATAAAATAACCGACTTGTCGACAGGAACAAACAGCTTTTGAAAAGTTTCAGCAACAATAACAACACGGATGTTTTCTGTGTCATCTGGTTCCGCCGGAAACACGATGATGAAGGGAGACAACCGTGACCGGTCATGCGCAACGTCTTCCGCGTCAAAAGGAAGTTTCCAGCTGTGTTCCTTTCCTATCTTTATTTGTTTCCATACCGGTTGTTTTAATTATTGAAAAAATATAGACCAGACAGGACAAAAGGAACATGTTGTGCCAGCTAGCACAGAGACAATGTCTAGAAAAAAACTCTTTGTTTCGCAGTGTGTGTGGGTGTGTAAACAGGAATTTCCGTGCAGAAATATTGACTCACCTGTTTGCAGTTTGCACTGTCAGTTCTGTTCAATGGGATCTGGCGGAAGTTGGAGAAATGAACCTTGTTGCACCAAACTTGGAGTTGTGTAACTTGCTGCACTAAATGATCTTCGAAGTTCCTTGTACTTTCAGCCAGGTCTGTGTTACCTTCCCATTGGCCTATGCTCCCCTAAATTTTACTTTCATCCAGGTCTATGTTCCCCCCAAATGTTACCTTCATCCAGGTCTATGTTCCCCTCCCAAATTTTACTTTTATCCAGGTCTATGTTCCCTTCCCAAATTTTACTTTTATCCAGGTCTATGGTCCCCTCCCAAATTTTACTTTCAGCCAGGTCTATGATCCCCCCAAATGTTACCTTCATCCAGGTCTATGTTCCCCTCCCAAATTTTACTTTTATCCAGGTCTATGTTCCCCTCCCAAATTTTACTTTCAGCCAGATCTATGTCCCCCCAAATTTTACTTTTATCCAGGTCTGTGTTCCCCCAAATTTCACTTTCAGCCAGGTCTACGTTCCCCCGAATTTTACTTTTATCCAGGTGTATGTTCTCCCAAATTTTACTTTCAGCCAGAGCTATGTTCCCACAAATTTCACTTTCACCCAGGTCTAAGTTCCCACAAGTCTGTGTTCCCCCAAAGTTTACTTTCAGCCAGGTCTAAGTTCCCACAAGTCTATGTTCCCCCAAAGTTTACTTTCAGCCAGGTCTAAGTTCCCACAAGTCTATGTTCCCCCAAAGTTTACTTTCAGCCAGGTCTAAGTTTCCACAAGTCTATGTTCCCCCAATTTTTACTTCAGCCAGGTCTAAGTTCCCACAAGTCTATGTTCCCCCAAAGTTTACTTTCAGCCAGGTCTAAGTTTCCACAAGTCTATGTTCCCCCAAAGTTTACTTTCAGCCAGGTCTAAGTTTCCACAAGTCTATGTTCCCCCAATTTTTACTTCAGCCAGGTCTATGTTCCCACAAGTCCATGTTCCCCCAAATTTTACTTTCAGCCAGGTCTAAGTTCCCACAAGTCTATGTTCCCCCAATTTTTACTTTCCGCCAGGTCTAAGTTTCCACAAGTCTGTGTTCCCCCAATTTTTACTTCAGACAGGTCTAAGTTCCCACAAGCGGGTTGGGAAGTGGGGTGGGTACAGACAGACGGAAGAAACGAAAACGAAACTTTGTTTAAAGTGAGGTACTGAAACCAGCTGTCAGTATGCTTTTATTCACTTAGCCCTGAGAAAAGAAAGAGGGGGGGGGGTGGGGGTGGGAGGAAAACAAAATAGAGAAACGGACAGACAGAGATAAGAAGAAAGAAAGAAAACAGATAGATAGGTATATAGGTAGATAGATACATACATACATACATAGGTAGATAGAGAGTATGTGTTGGTAGACAGAGATATAGAGTCAGATAGAGACAGAGACAGAGTAGTAGACAGATTTTAACAGCCTCCCACAATACTATACAATACAATGAATACAATACAATACAAACAATATCACTTTTTAAATTAATCATTTGCAGGGGAAATTATAGAACTAATTTTTTTTTAAACAATAGCCTCCCCCCTCCCCCATAAATCTGTCTAGGACGCTAATTTTACAGAACATAAAGTGTCGTCCAGTTTCGTCGGGAAAAAATCAAACCAAAAAAAACAAACAAAAAACTTGAAAGTACTAGATGATTCAACCAGCTCCCAGTTACATCAGCAGAAGCAGCTTCCAGAAGAGTCAGTGCCAGCTCCCCAAAGTTATTAGCTGGGATGCAACTTGAGACGGGAACAGTCTGCACATCGCTTTGTGTTCCAGCGGAGCTGAAAATCTCCCGCGTCAAAACTGTTTGCTTGTTCAGGGATTTTAGGCTGCCATGGAAGAGGGATTTTGGGTCTGTACCGCACACGGACTGTTGATGCTTTCGCTTATCTTCTTTCTTAATGTTGTTGTTGTTGTTGTTGTTGTTTTGTTGCTGCTGCTGCTAGCAGCTGTTGTTGTTTGTTTGTTTGTTTGAGTTTGTTTCAGCAATTACTACTCCCGTGTTAGTTCTCAAGAGAAGATGAAGGGGCAAAAAAGGGTTATGATGAAACTAAAACAGGCCCAGAAACCCAGACGTAAATATTATTTTCTTCGTGTTCCTTCTCCTCCTCCTTCTTCTTCTTCTTCTTCTTCTACCTGTTTTTGTTTTTCTTCATCTGATCAAAACCATATATTTTAAGAAACATGTAGCCATTAATTCAAACATTCGTCTCCTTCTTCTATTGATTATCCTTCTTCTTCTTCTTCTTTTTCTTCTTCTTCTTCTTCTCTTTCCATTTTCTTCCATTTTCATGTATGTGTGCACCCTTGTAGTGGATGTAGATTAACAATTCTTGAATAAAAACATTTTAAGTTCTGAATTATGTTGTTTTCTGTTTGCTTGTTTGGTTGTGTGTTTTTTTCTGTCTTGTTTTTCTCCTTTAACTCCTTCTCATCTTTTTTGTTCTTGTTTTTTTCTCTTCTTCTTTTTGAATCATAACTACAACTACTATTGTTTTTCATTCTCTCTCTCTCTCTCTCTCTCTCTGTCTCTCTCTGTCTCTCTCTCCACTTATTTCTATTTATCTTTCTTTCTTTGTTTCGTTTAGTTCGTGTGTCTTGTCTCTTTCAAGACAGAAAGAACAGTGTTGTGCCTAATTCGTTCTAATCATCTCGAGACAAATGTATTTTCTGGACTGTGAAAAAACAACACTGAAGTGTTTCATCCTTTTTGCTCACATCGTTAAGATGGGTGGGTGGGGGGCCGGGGGGGGGGGGGGGTGAGTGGGAGAGGGGGTAAGGGGAAGGTGGTGGGGTGGAAAGGGGGGGTTCGGGGAGAGATGGATGAGGAGGTTGGTAGTGGGGGTGGTGGTGGGGGATGGGAGGCATCATAACATTTTTCACCAGTCCTGTTTCATTTCTGGGACGTTCTTGATTCTTGGACATTTGGAATGGAATATATATATATATATATATATATATATATATATATATATATATATATATATATATATATATATATATATATATATATATATATACGTTCAGGACGCTCAATGTGCAAATTTCTTGGCAAACTCGACATGTACTTGCTGTTGCAAGTTAAATACGGTTTGATTGCTGCAGTACCTTTGCTGGACTGTCACACAAAAACGGTAATCCTTCAGTTGCGGTTCTTGTCTTCAGTGCAATACTGTTTCTTGAGGCAGGAAAAGTCTTTCAAGATGCAGTTTGATGAATACTTGTCCTCAGAACAGGGAAGAAAAAAAAAACGAGAGACGAACAAAGTGACAAGCGGAAGCATCCATACAGACGGAAAAGCAAGCTGACAACGGAGACAAAGAGACGTTAAAGGACAATATCCCCTGTACAGTCACTTAGCTGAAGGAAAGTATCCTTTATAGACATACATTCTAACATCATTTTGGACCGAGGGGAGCGAGGGACACGGCGCAGGCCAAACATAACAATGCCTTTTTCTACACAACGCAAACGCGAACAGCTCCGACTCCTCAGAAACAGAAGACGACGGCGCCATTACCATCATCTCTTTAATGTCTCTTGTCTGGGCGCCAAAGGAGACCAGGAACACTACCGGCCAGTTCCATTCCATCGTAAAATGACATCTCACTCAACTACGGAGCCGACGATAATTATGGCACAATCAACTATTACAGTACTTTTTTTTTTTCTTTCTCTCTCCCTCCCTCAAGCGAAGCACACATTTTCTGCGAAGCAAATCCCATAAGGTTACGTTATAAAGTTGCGGAAATGTCACATCGTGTAATCATCATCCTTTAAAAAAAAAAAAAAAAACAGCCAGAAAGAGAGAGACGCGGACTTTATCATTGATTCACATTTCGTTTTCGTTTTTCTTTGTCGTCGTGGTGGTCATCTCTTCTTTCTTGCTCTTATAATGATAATACAAACGAGAGAGAGAGAGAGAGGGGGGGGGGGGTGGGGGGTGGTATGGGGGTTAACTGGCAAGATCAAGATGCAAACTAAGAAAAAAAACACAAAAAATAGAGAATAAAGGAAACAGAAGAATGCTGACGAGTACCTTTATAAAGGGCTAGACTGTCACTTATCTTTACAGAGAATTTCTTTCTTTCTTTTTTTCTTCCAGGGCCTGCTGAGGTTCAGATTAGACGCGCTGTGGTGAAGATCAAAATGAATAAAGAATTATCTCAATTTTTTTCCCCCCGATAACTGAAGCAAAGAAAAGGTTTTGACAAATGAGAACGCGTATGAGGCAAGAAGTGTAATATGTTTTTTGTGTGTGTTTCTTTAATGTAAATAAATGAATAAATAGGATTGTGCGTTCCAAAACGATAAAACAATCCCAACTGCAAAACGTTTCTGATAAATACTTTTTTTTTTCTATATTCGTTTCTCCGAAATGTTGGTTTGATTGTGTGTGTGTGTGTGTGTGTGTGTGTGTGTGTGTGTGTGTGTGTGTGTGTGTGTGTGCGTGCGTGCGTGTGTGTGTGTGTGTGTGTGTGCGTGCGTGTGTGCGTGTGTGTGTGAGTGTGTGTACGTGTGTGTGTGTGCGTGCGTGTGTGCTTGTGTGTGTGCGCGTGTGTGTATATATATATATATGTGTGTGTGTGTGTGTGTGTGTGTGTGTGCGCGCGTGTGTGTGTGTGTGTGTGTGTGTTTGTGTTTGCAGGCATAGACTTTCAATACATCGTGTGAACGATGCCTTGTGTATGCTGATGGATGGCCTGGGGAGTACGGTGAGGGTGAGAGGGGTCGGGGAGGGGGGTGGGGGGGGGGCATTGTGGAATGCTGGGGGTAGGAGTGGGGCATGGGGCATGGGGTGTGTGTGTGGGAGGGGTGGGGGGTGAACTGGAAGCACCCACTTTGTTCTATCCAACAACGACATGCTTTGTCGTGTCGGAGAATGGAACCCTTGTCACCATGCCCAAACTGGAACATTCCGTACTCTGTGTGTATTTATTGAGAAATTCCCGTGTGTTGTTATCAATAAAATCTTCTCTCTTTCTGTTTCTGTGTCTCTGTGTCTGTGTCTCTGTCTGTCTGTCTGTGTCTGTCTCTTTCTTTTTCTCCCTCTCATCCCTCGCTTTCTTTCACTCAGTCTTTTTCTCAATCTTTCTCTGTCCCTATATGTCTCTCTCTTTCTGTATCTCTTTCTCACTCTCTCTCTCTGTGTCTCTCTGCCTCTCTCTCTCTCTGACTCTCTTTCTCTGTTTCTACATGTCTGTCTCTCTTTCGCAATCTCTTTTTCACTCTCTGTCTCTTTCTCTTTGTCTCTCACTGTCTCTGTCTCTCTGCCTCCAACCTTTTTTTTTTTTTACATGGGGTTAGGTTCAGAAAGGGCTCTGGCCTTTATCTGAATAAACAATCGTTATCAATCTCTCTCTCTCTTTCTCTGTCTCTCTCTCTCTGTCCTCTCTCTCTCTGTCTCCAACATTCCACCACCCTTCCTCCCTCCCTCCCCTCCGCACCCCTCTCTCTCACGGTTTCACATTTGTTCTGTTATAAAAGAAAATTTTAAAAAGTTGTACGTTGTTTTATCAAGCCTATCTCTTCTTGAACAATGTGCTGATTTTTTTTTTTTTTTTTTTCTTTTTTTTTAACGAAAGCCAACCAGAAGCCTCAGAAGACTTCAAACGAAAACCATAATCCCTTTCATTGCGACCACGCGGGTGGTCAGTGAAAAGTTTGACATGATACCTCCTGTGTCTGTCTCGCTGTCTGTCTTTTCTATTTTCCTCACCCTCCTTTTGTTTCTTTTATCTTGTACAGCCTTCGTTTCTTCCGTCTGGCTCCTTCTTCTTCTTCTTCTTCTTCTTCTTCTTCAACGTCGTCGTCGTCTATTCTTTATCCTTCTGTTTCTTCTTCCTCTTCTGCTCCAAGATGATGTTAATAACAAAAGTAGACGCATAAAGACAGTCAGAAAGACGATGGTGATAACAGACATAAAGGAGAACGGTTGAGAGATAGTGGTGGGGATGTGGGGGGGGGGGGGGCAGAGACAAAGACAGGCGGCTCACACACACACACACACACACACACACACACACACACACACACACACACACACACGGAGACAGAGAGGCAGGCAGACAAAGAAAGAGCGAGAGAAAAACAAATCCCAGACAGACAAACACAGGCAGAGATAGAGAAACAGACTGAGACAGAATTCAGCGGAGAGAGACACAGACACCGAGACGAATGAGGAGAGAGAGAGAGAGGGGGGTAGAAACTTCAAACGGCCCCCTACCCACCCAACTGAGTGGCGTATTTTCATCTCCGGCCTCCTGCTGCTGCCTGTTCACCACCCTCCTTCCCACAGCACACACAGCCACTGACTGCAGATTGGGGATGAGAGAAATGTGAGGCCTGCTTACCAAAATGGCCGCCGCAGGCACACACACACACACACACACACACACACACACACACACACACACACACACACACATTCACACACACACACACACACACATTCACACACACACACACACACACACACACACACACACACACACACACACACACACACACACACACACACACACACACACACACACACACACACACACACAGCACCATGATGATGAGCAACGTCCATCCGACTGGTGGATTTCGTCACAGTTGTTTTTGTGTCTGTGTCCAGGGGCTCTGCTCTTACCCCCTCCCTCCCACACTCATTTGTTTCTACGAACGGGCTTTAGCCACATGTTTGTTTGTTTGTTTGCTTTTGTTTTGATTTTATGCTTATCATCAACTGTCACCACTTTTTTTAGTGGTATTATTCTTATGCTGTTCATCACTACCAACACACACACACACACACACACACACACACACACACACACACACACACACACACACACACACACACACACACACAGAGTTACACCAGGGTTCGTCTGTCGCAGTTACAGCGCCGGCAGTCCACAAGGGAACTAACTAATGTTGAGTCGTCAGGAGGCCACACGCCAGAGACTACCATGAACCGCTGCCGAGTCATTTCGATGGTGTTCAGTTGTACCTCAGTGTTCTGATTCGACACACGAAAGAGACCACTTAGTAAACCCCCCATCTACTAACAACAATAATCGCTTAGTAGTGGAGTCAGACTGAAAATCCGGAGTGGAGACCGCTACCACATCCCCTCCAACGACAGTTCCCCAAGAATCAGCTGACACCGAAGGTGTTGACATGAGCTCGTCTCAAGCACGGAAACGGAAGAGCGTCCAAAATAAGGTCACCATTAGCGCAGGGCACGAAAGGGCACATGATCTGGAACAATGTTTGTTCTACATTAATTCTTCTTCTTCTTCTTCTTCGTCGTCGTCGTCGTTTGTGGGCTGCAACTACCACGTTCACTTGTATGTACAACAGTGGGCTTTTACGTGTACGGCCGTTTTAACTCTCTCCATACGAACGGCGAAAGAGACGACGTTAACAGCGTTTCACCCCAATAACCACCATCAAAATATTACCAGCGGAAGGCTCTTACACTGAAGAGGTGAATGTTGACAAAGAATACCACAATTCTGATGACGGAAGCTAAAGGTTGGGTCATCCAGACACCCACTGGACATCCGAGGCATCTGTGTAGGGGAGAAGAGAGGACTGGCCGTACTGAGTGAGTTAATCCCGCCATGTAGGCAGCCATAAACACTAATGATAAATAAGGATGAGGTTGATGACGATACTGTGATGAAGCCTCGCTTTAGGTCTGGGGTCGTGTGACAAGGCTGCACTCTACGCTTCCTTTCATAATACAACAATATTTCCTAA
>NC_134894.1:44654721-44687221 GCF_041734735.1 Babylonia areolata | reverse complement strand
TCGCCAATAAGAATCGATATAAACTATACCTTAAAATGGTATGTGAGCATCAGTTTACATGCGTGGACATAGTTTAGTTTTCTTCTTCTTCTTCTTTGTTTTGTTGTTGTTGTTGTTCTTCTTCTTCTTTGTTTTGTTGTTGTTGTTGTTGTTCTTCTCCTCCTCCTTCTCTTCCTCCTCCTCCTCCTCCTCTTCCTCCTCCTCCTCCTTAACTATTTGAAGAGTCACTGAGGCGCCGAGCAAACGAAATGTTCGTCAGATTCCTCCAAGGAAAGAAAAAAACAACAACCCCGCTGATTGATACAGCGCTGAGAGTGACACACATACCGTTGATGACAAAAGCATGGAATGTGCTGATATCGATATGGAACAGAATGTGAAACAGTATAGTGTTCCTTTCTTCTTCTTTCTCTGTCTCTCTGTCTCTCTCTCTGTCTCTCTCTGTCTCTCTCTCTGTCTCTGTCTCTCTGTCTGTCTCTCTCTCTGTCTCTCTCTCTGTCTCTCTGTCTGTCTCTCTCTGTCTGTCTCTCTCTCTCTCAGTCTCTCTGTCTCTCTCTCTGTCTCTCTGTCTGTCTGTCTCTGTCTCTCTCTCTGTCTCTCTCTGTCTCTCTGTCTGTCTCTCTCTCTCTGTCTCTCTGTCTCTCTCTCTCTCTGTCTCTCTGTCTGTCTGTCTCTCTCTGTCTCTCTGTCTGTCTCTGTCTCTCTGTGTCTCTCTCTGTCTCTCTCTCTCTCTCTCTTGTCTTTCTTCTTGGAGTGATATCATTCGTCAGAATCATGAGAGGAAGAAGAACTGACCAGTCTTTTAACTGCTCTCATCTCGGACTGGTATGTGGGGTGAATGGGAAACATGACAAAAGACGAAGAAAGGGGACGTAGAAGACCAGGAACGAACGAACGAAAGAAATAAGGAAGAAGAAAAAAGAGGAGAAGAAGACGAGAAGGAGAAAGACGACGAGGATGAAGACAGACAAGTTGAAGAATAGCGAGAAGAAAGATGAACAGCAGGAGGAGGAGGAGGAGAAGAAGAAGAAGTGGAAGGAGAAGAAGAAGAAGAAGGATGAACAGCAGGAGGAGGAGGAGATGATGATGAAGAAGATACAGATACAGATACAGATACCTCAGTGTATTTTAAATAAAGAGTGATGCTGCAATAATGTTTTGGGGGAAACGGCTGTAAAGCTGCCACCAAACAACAAACCAAATGTAGAGAAACGAAACAAAAGCAAGCTTTGAAGCTGAAGAAGAGGAAGAAGAAGAAGAAGATAAAGAAGAATACGAAAATGGAAGTTGGTGGACATAGAGATTTTTTTTTGTTTTCAAAAGCAATGGGAAACCAAACCAGTAAAACCATCATCTTTGATTCAGCGTAATTCCAAAAAAGGGATGCAAGGCCAATCTGGAGACAGCCAGTGATTTTGCATTGATAGGGAGATGAAGTGTGATTGTTTTATTGTTGTTTTTGTTTTGTTTTTTGAGAGGGGGGGAGCATAGGGTTGTTTTTTTTGCTGTCGTTGTTGTTGTTGCTTGGGTCGCAACTGTCTTGGTTTCGCATTTTTTTAATCACCTATTTTAAATTTACCCATGCTCCGCTTTCGGGATCCGGCAATGAATAAATGAATGAAGTAACGAAAGAACAAACGAACAAATGAAAGAAAGAAAGCTGGTGCACACCGCTAAGCGTCTCTCTCTCTTTCTCTCTCTCTCTCTCTCTCTCTCTCTCTCTCTCTCTCTCTCTCTCTCTCTCTCTCTCTCTCTCTCTCTCTCTCTCTCTCTCTCTAAGTCAGTATATACTGTCGTAAACGAATTCGTTTTGATTTCACAAACTGTCGGAAAGTGAGAAGCTTTCCTAAACGAGCTGAAACAAAGAATCACTGACTTTAACTTTCGAAACTGATTTCGTAACAGTCATTCAGCTTAGTCATTCAGCTTTTCTTTGGATTCTTAAAAGAGTTCTGGAGCAAGGTTTTCTGGAAGCACGTGTAAAATAAATTCTAGTCAACTATCACATATCTGAATTTCAAGAAATGCATTGATCATTGTGTTAAAAAAAAAGGGGGTGTGGGGGTCAGCTCTAATAAAATATTGAGCATGAAACTGCCCCTTTCTCTTTGATCACAACAGGAAGATGAAACGCATGTCATTTTTGTTTTATTGTATTCTATGCAGCCCCTTGTGTAGGTATACCAGATATGTGTCAGTTTTCAATCTATATTAATGCTATATAGATAGAGAAAATTCTCCATCCTTGGTGTCGCTGACGGACACAAACTATAACTTGGCAAAAACCATTTCTACTCTGAACTTACTTCAGTCATTTTGCTTTCTGTGCATCTTTCATTCCTGTTATATTGTAATGCATTTTACTTATCTATATGTTTTGTTTGTTTGTCTTTATTCCATTTTCGTTTAATGTTATATATATATATATATATATATATATATATATATATATATATATATATATATATATATATATGGTAGGCTGTCAATTCTTGGCCAGCGCGTTGTCTATGCGTGGATCAGGTATCTATTCTCAACGTACCTCCTCCCCACCTGCCCCCGTCCGCCCCCGCCCCCTTCCCCACCCCCCGTCTTTTATTATTATTTCTTCTTTTTTTTTACTAGAGCAGATGTGTTGTTGCGAATATGAATTAGTCCCGCATGATTTTGACGCTTCCTTGAAACTGGATCTGATATTTCAAATCAAATTTAAAAAACAACAACACTTTCATCAATTCAAATGGAAATTAATTTGTTCAATCACACGCTCGTTATGAACGCAAACATAATCTGATCAGACACATCACAAAAAAACAAAAGAGATCAAAACCAGTCAAACAGCAATATACAGCAATATGGGTACGGAATTGGCACAGCATGTTTTCGTGCTTTTCCACAGCTGCAAAGCTGGAATGGTGTTTTTTATTCCGGGTGCAACTGGTTCATGCTGTTGTGAAAGGTTGTCATATATCTGCATGGGCTGCTTGTCCTCTGTCTGTGTACATCTTGATGACTGTTTCGCTTGCTTCTGTGTGTGTGTGTGTGTGTGTGTGTGTGTGTGTGTGTGTGTGTGTGTGTGTGTGTGTGTGTGTGTGTGTGTGTGTGTGTGTGTGTGTGTGTATCTACCTGTTTGTATCTGGGGCAAATGAACATGAAATGGATTTCAGATTCATATGCCTTCTCACCGAAAGGACAATGTCAACTTTTCTGTTTCATTTCGCCAAAAATGGTTAAGATATCATTTCAGTGGTGTGTGCTTGCCTGTCTGTGTGTCTCCATGCCTCCCTGTGTGTGTGTGTGTGTGTGTGTGTGTGTGTGTGTGTGTGTGTGTCCACCTGTCTGTCTGCCTGCCTTCCTGCCTGTCTACCTCTCTGTCTGTCTGTGCCCGTAAGTGTGTGCCTATACGCACGTCATTTCTGAATCGAATCTAAAAGCGAAGGAAATTTCGAAAGTTTTCAGTGTCGAAAATATTAGTTAAATCACTCAATTCTGAAGAGAGAGAGAGAGAGAGAGAGAGAGAGAGAGAGAGAGAGAGAGAGAGAGAGAGAGAGAGAGAGAGAGAGAGAAACACCTAGTACCAATCATAATACCTGCGAAACAAAAACATTGCCCCGTATCATTCCACCTCCAAGTTCTGCTGAACCGAACGAGGATTGAGCAAAGAGGAACGGTGGAAATGGGTGGGTGGAGGGTGCGGAGGAGGTGGGGGAGGGGGGGGGGGATAGGTCTAATGGCTGTACTGTTTCGTTTACGTCTGTTCGTGTTATGTGAAACCAAAGCACAATGGGTTTTTCCAGCTTGGTTCTCTCTGGGCTCGCAGCTATAATTCCTGCTAAAATAACTACGGGTCTCCTACCTGTTCTTCATTTTATACTCCAATAAACAAAGCTGTGTTTCAGTCTAAAAACGTTACACGAGGGATTCAGTATACTGTCTTTCACTTCAGTCAATACGCTCGTTTTCCCCGTCTTCAATTGCGTAAACTGTCACTAAAGAAGAAGAAAAATAGGAGAAGACAAGAATCGGTTGTTTTTATTTCATACTAAATGAATGTTTTGCGTAGAAAAAAAAGCAACAAAATATTTCCTCCAAACTTTTCCATGTAATTTCGTTCGCTAGCGTTTTCTTCAGGTTCTATCTATTTCATTCCTTTTATATCACCCGCACGTGCCGTACAAAATATGAGATGAGGATATTGGTGAGAATAATATTTTTGTTTATTGAGAATACCTATCTCGTAACATACAGTTAAGTCTGTAAATAAAAGGAACGCGGATCCTTTTGCGTTCATGTATGAAGAAGGCAAAAACATAAATGCTTACAAAACCTACTGTTATTGTTGTCATGAATGAGGTAAAATCGGAATAGATGAAACTCTTTCAATGCTGTTGTTGCTGCAGTAATTGTATCGTGTCAGATTACTTTATACATAGCTACATAAATGTCGGGTTCATTTTGAAAATGGCTGAAGAAGACATTGTTTTTGAACATGTAGATAGTAATAAAACTGTATCCAAAGCTACCGTCCTTTTAAAGGGGTTCCAGTGTTGGGTTTTATGATATTTTATGACTCTTTTGTTGTTGCGTAAGACCATCAATTCAGGAACTGCAACACCGTAGTAACTCCATTGAAGGCGAGCGTGTGTATTTCTGCATGTGTCTGTCAGTGTCTGTGTGTGTGTGTGCTATCTTCATTCATTAATGTTTGGTGATAACCGTTACAAAGGCGCAAATTTATTTTGTCAACATTTTGAAATCTTCTTCTTCTTCTTCTTCTGCAGTCACCAACCTCATCGTCATCTATTTTCTTCTTCTTATCCCCCCTTTTCTCTCTCTCTCTCTCTCTCTCTCTCTCTCTCTCTCTCTTTATCTATCTATCTATCTCTCTACGTCTGTCTCTGTCTCTGTCTCACTCTGTCTCTGTCCCTCTCTCTCTCTCTGTATCTGTCTGTCTGTCTGCTGTCTGTCTGTCTCTGTCTGTCTATCTATCTTCTCTGCCCTCCTGCCCCTCTCTGTCTGTCTCTGCCGCTCACTTTGCCTCTCTCTGCCCATCTCTCTCTCTCTATCTCTGTCTCTCTCTCTCTCTCACACACACACACACCTCTCTCTCTCTCTCTCTCTCTTTGTTGGCAACCATCAATGGCTGACAAACACCCAAACAAACACGCAAGCAAGCAAGCAAGCAAACACACAACCAACCAAAATTACAAAAGAAAAAGAAAGAAAGCAAGGAAGAAGAAAGGTAAACAGACCGTTTTCACCTGACTGTGTTCTACCCCTCGTGGCAAGGCATCGATTCAAATTGATTTGCTCTCTTTGGCACGGAAACCAGCGATGCAAGCTTTTCACTTCGGTTTCACAGCCACTGTGTGGAATCCACACTTGACGGCATTCGGGCTGGTGAGTTTGTTTCGGCAATTACATCTTCTCGCGTGTTCGTTCCCAAGAGGATGTGAAAGGGGGGTTTTGTGGGCTGGGGGAGTTGGGCGGGGAGGGGAGGGGGCGGTTGGGGGGGGGGGAGGGCAAAAAGGGTTAAAATGTAAAGAAAACAGGGCCCAGAACTCCAGACGCAAATATTATTTTCTTCTTCTTTGTGCTTGTTCTTCCACGTGCTTCTTCTTCTTCTTCTTCTTCTTCTTCTTCTTCTCTGTGTGTGTCTTTTTGTTGTTGTTTTTTATTAGTTTTTTGTTGTTGTTTATTTGCTTGTTTCTGTTTTTCTTCTTGTCCTCAAAACCAGATATGTTGAGAAGCCTGTACCCATTGATTTAAACATCCTTGCTTTTCTTAAAAAAAAACATATTATTATTTTAATATTTGTATTCTCTTTTCTATATTTCCTCCATGTCCTACACTTCCTCCGCTTCTCCCTTCTTCCTCCTCCCCTTTCTTCTTCTTCTTCTTCTTCTTCTTCTTCTTCTTCTTCTTCTTCTTCTTCTTCTTCTTCTTCTTCTTCTTCTTCTTCTTTTCTTCTCCTTCTTCTTCTTCTTCTCAAAATCATATGTTGTAAAAAAGTGGTAAGAGGTATGTAGCCATTGATTGAAACATTTTGCCTCTTCTTCTGCTGTTTCTTCGCTTTCTCAATGCACCCTTCTTCCTCCTCCTCCGTTATTACTTCCTACCCCCCACACCCCCACACCCCCCTCCTGCTCCTGCTCGTTCTTCTCTTTCATCATCATCATCATCATCGTCGTCGTCGTCGTCGTCATATTTCTTCTTTTTCTTCTTCTCCTCCTCCTCCTGCTCCTCCTCCTCCTTGTCCTCCTCATTCTCCTTGTCCTCAATCATTTCCTCCTCTTGCTCCTCCTCCTTCTCCTCCTCCTCCTCAACATCACGGATTTTAAGTTTGTAGATTACATACCTATGCCAACACTGATTCCTAACGATGAACAGAATATATATATTCGAAGATTTCTGGAGCTAGATTCATTCCATGGAAATCCATGCATGTTTTTTACAGCACAAACGGAGATTCCGGTGCTTATTGTTCTATCAAGGGATCTCCATGGTCTTCTATATTCTGTGCTTATTCCTCTATCAAGAGACCTCCATAGTCTTCTATATCCTGTGTTTATTCCTCTATCAAGAGATCTACAATAGTCTTTTATTCTATGCTTGTTTCTCTATCAAGAGACCTCCATAGTCTTCTATATCCTGTGCTTATTCCTCTATCAAGGAAATCTATAGTCTTCTATATCCTGTGTTTATTCCTCTATCAAGAGAACTCCATAGTCTTCTATCCTGTGCTTATTCCTCTATCAAGAGACCCCCATAGTCTTGACTGACCCGTGTATGCTACATAACATCTGCTGAAATGAGATATCGCTGGGTTTAGGCCAGCTGACGCTTTGCGCCATATATGAGTTGGCTTACTAATATAATCAACCGAATGAATTCAGGTCAGTACATTTTATGGTTTATTTATTTCACATGAATACAGATATCAAAACCAAGCCAGCACAACATTCGGTGCGTAAAACTTCATTAAAACCTGTGATCCAGAGACTTCCATAGTCTTCTAGCGTGTCCTTATTCCTCTGTCTGGCTACAGGTAAGGCCCATCTATGGAGGTCTCTTAGCCAGCTGTTTCTCGGCTGGCCTCTCTTTAGACTTTCACTTCCCTTGGGAGTTCCATGTCAAGGCCCGTGTTGGAATAGAATAGAATAGAATATGTCTTTATTACCAAGTGTACCAGTCACAAGGAATATTGGGGGGATAGTCATCGTCATCCTCCTCCTCCTTCATCATCATCAATAGAAATCCTGCCACAAGGTACGAACATAAATCGAAAATCATACACATACTACTAGTAATGATTGGTGCTGTATTTCGTATAGCATGTTCATACCTGTCCTATTTCAACATTCTTCTTCCTTCCAGTTCATTTTCGCTTTCATTTTCACCTGTCGCTCTAATGTCAAGAAGCATTCGAAAATTCGCTGGATTCGGATACCGATCCGAGTAAATGACAGTAATGGACGTGTATGTAATATTTGAGGGGGGGGGGGGGGGGGGGGATAAACACTATCCACGTCACTCTACATAATTATGTAATCCTGCTGACAGACAAACAGTTTTAGAGTGAAAACAAAACGTTCATGGTAGATATAGATATATGTACACACACACACACACACACACACACACACACACACACACACACACACACACACACACACATATATATATATATATATATATATATATATATATATATATATATATATATATATATATCAAACACCAATGACAGGAACTACAGCCGTATATCACCATGTTCATTATCTGCAGTGCGTTCATTGCCAGTCTAGTGTGGCTTTGCCACATCAGCGGCGCCTCAAAGTCTGCGAAATGTCTGACGACTGATGCATCGTCTGTTACCTGTCTGCGTGTGCATCTCAGTGCTCTGCATGTAGTTAGTTATCAACTGAAAAGGCTGAACATTCGTAGGTGTCTATTAAGTCATAGGAACATAGCTGGGTACGCACACAGACACACACACACACACACACACACAAACACACACACTCACCCCCCCCCCACCCCCACCCCCCTCCGCAACCCCCACCCCACCAAAAGTGTTTATGTGATGGTTTTGGAGGAGAGAGGAGATAGGGTTGGGAGGGGGCTGCGAGGGTGCGGATGGGGGTGGGGGGGCAGGGGGGGAGCGGGTCAATTAGCACGTGCGTGTGTGTTCTCTGCACAGCAGCGTATGATATCATATTTCATATCATGTCGTATCATTTAGCGCCCACTTGCCGTTGCACACGCGCCTGTGAATGTGAAGGGGTCCTTGTGTGTGTGTGTGTGTGTGTGTGTGTGTGTGTGTGTGTGTGTGTGTGTGTGTGCTTGTGTGTGTGTGTGTGTGTGTGTGTGTGTGTGTGTGTGTGTGTGTGCGTGCGCGCGCGCGGGTACGTGCGTGTGTGTACGTGCCTGTCTGTATGGGTGTATTCATGACTGAGTGTGTGTGTTTGTGTGTGCGTGTGTGTGTGTGTTTATGTGTGCGTGTGTGTGTGTGTGTGTGTGTGTGTGTGTGTGTGTGTGTGTGTGTGTGTGTGTGTGTGCACGCGCGCGCGCTCGCGCGCACATGTGTGGTGGTAACACGTTTTGATTAAGGTTTACGCACTGGATGTTGTGCTTGCTTGGTTTGATGTCTATATTTATGTGAAAATGAACAAAACAATCAAATGTGCTGACCTGAATTCATTCCGTTAATTATATCATAAAGCCACCCCTTGTTTGGCTCAAAGCGGTCGGCTGGGCTCTAAGCAACGATATATCATGTGAACAGATGTTGTGTAGCATACATGGGTTAGTTCAACATGCTTCCACGACCACCTTGATATCGAAACTGAGGACGGGTGGGTATGCAGTATGGATGGACTGCTGCGCGTAAAGGAACCATGGCAAAGAAGAGATTTTTTTCTGGCAAAATTCTGCCCACCCAAGAAGCTATTCTTATCGGCAAGCATTCAAATTCATACACAGACAGAAAAAAAAGAAGAAAAATATTGTTTAGGATAACTTAAGTTTTAACAAATACAGCTGTTTTGATAAGAAAATTCTACTTACCAACCCACCCAAAAAAAAAGAGAGAAAAAAAAATTGCAATACAGTGCAATGCAACACAACACAGTATATCACAAAACAGCACTAAACAGCATAACGCAACACAACACAACACAACACAACATAACTCAGCAACACAACACAATCGCGTTACAGACGCTCGTCCCATGGTGCAGACTATGGTCCTTTGGTTCCAAAAGCACCTCCCATAGAATGCCAAACACACAAACAACCTACTGTTTCATCTTCCAAACACAAGCTTAAAACATTGTCTGTTCAAATAATATTTCAAACAGATCTTTCTCTTTCAAAACGTGTTATTTTGTATTCGTGCGTCCGTACGTGCATGCGAATGGGGATGGGGGTTGCAAAGGGCGTGAGTTTCAGAGTTTGTTTATTCCCATTAACTCTTTTGAGTCATAGAGAAACAAGGAAACATGACAATAACAGGATGACGGCCACAGAGGAAGAGCGAAGATAATTTAAAAAGAAGAAACAAAAGGGGGGGATAATACAAATGGGGGAAAATAAAATGAAAAAAAAGGCCAAATGTAATCATCAGTATGGTACAATGCAATAGGAATAGAAACACAAATGCACAGATCACAACTTAGATTTACAATACGGCTCTGTATCTGACTAGTTGAGCCTGAACTGGGAACTAGGGGGTTAGTTGGAGCATAGCATTAATAATGACATGGTGTAACAAAATAAAATACACAATAATTTGCATGTTATTTTAGCACCCATTTGCAAGTAATACGTAGGTAGAATGTGTGCGCGTGTCCTCTGTGCGTGCGCACGTGTGAGGGGGGGGGGGGGGAGGAGAAGGGGAGGGGAAGGGAGTGGTGTTGAAAGAGGGTGTCATGGAGAGAGAATGCGTGGGAGTGCGTGCGTCACGGGAATGCATGAGTGCATGTGAGTGGGTGGAAAGGGGAGAAGTGCGTGCGTGCGTGTGTGTGTGTGTGTGTGTATGTGTGTGTGTGTGATATGTGTATGTGTGTGTGTGTTTGATGTGTGTGTGTGCGTGTGTGCGTGTGTGTGTGTGTGTGTGTGTGTGTGTGTGTGTGTGTGTGTGTGTGTGTGTGTGTGTGTGTGTGTGTGTGTGTATGTGTGTGTGTGTGTGTGTGTGTGTGTGTGTGTGTGTGTGTGTGCGTGCGTGTGTGTTGCTATCCCACCTCAAAATGTTCAAAGTTCTGGAAAGGGTGTATGCTTGGTATTGTTCATACTCTTGTACTTCATTCTGTGTACATTGTCAGTCAAAATGAGAGCCGCTTCGAGCTGCCGTTTTCTCACCAAATGATCTGTTACATTCTTTTGCATCGCTTCTTCCTGTTCTTGCTTGTTTCTGTTCATTACGTTTTCTTTCTTTCTTTCTTTCTTTCTATTTCTCTGCCATCTTCTTCCTTGTCTACTCTTACCTCTTCATCTTTTTCTCCCTTGTCTCCTTCTTCTCCTCCTCCTCCCCTTCCTTCTTCTACTTCTTTACTAACATATTTTTGATTTGAGTCGGCATAGACCAGCAATTTTCTCATCATATCACTGCACGTGCACGCCCTCTCAATCAGTGAAAGACAGAGCGATAGAGAGAGACAGAGAGAGAGAGAGAGAGAGAGAGAGAGAGAGAGAGAGAGACAGAGACAGAGACAGAGACAGAGAGAGTCAGACAGACACACAGACACACGCACACGCACACACACACACACACACACACACACACACACAGATATGTCTAAGAGAAAGAGAGAGAGAGAGGTCTAAGACCTTTCAGTTCAGACGCATGGTCAAATCGTTAAAAAAATGAGAACCCTGCAGGGATGATAACGGCTGCACGCACGTTCATATAACAGGTTGTCACGTGCGGAGGCCTGGTGTGTGGGGGCCATACACTCCACTGGCCCCAACACACAACTGCTGGGATAATCACGGTCATCAGGACTTGCACAGCTCGGTGTACACAGGGTATTTTCGAGACTCGAAAAATGGAAAGCAGAATGAATGGGAGGGAGAACACGGAAGGCAGGAAGGTTAGAACGAATAGAAGAACAAAAAGGACAAAAAGAGTTATTGCAAGCGAGGAATGAAAATGAATAAAACTGCCCCCCCCCCTCTTCCACACACACACCCATCCTCTTGCCCAGTGCCCATTGTCTCCCAACACGCACATGCATTATCACGTGCGTGCGCACGTGCGTGCACACTGATGCAGTAAAACGTGAAAGAAAGACAGTGGAGTTGGGAGGAGGAAGCAGGGGGAGGGGGCTGGGGGGCGTGATGGTTGTTGATGCACAGGAGAAGTAAACAGCTGGGAAAGGGTGGTGGTGGGGTTGGCTAAGTTTCATTCGAGTTTAACGTCAACAGCAATTTCGGGGCAGATGGGGAAGATGCTGGAAGTAGAAGGGAGGAAGAGAACGCACGAACGAACGAACGAATGAATCTTCTTCCTTCTCCTTCCTTCTCCTTCTTCGTTCGTGGGCTGCAACTCCCACGTTCATTCGTATGTACACGAGTGGGCTTTTAAGTGTATCACCGTTTTTACCTCACATGTAGGCAGCCATACTCCGTCTTCGGGAGTTGCATGCTGGGTATGTTCTTGTTTCCATAACCCATCAATCACAGACATGGATTACAGGATCTTTAACGTGCGTATTTGATCTTCTGCTTGCGTGTTCCACGATGTACGAAGGGGGTTCAGGTACCAGCAGGTCTGTACATATGTTGACCTGGGAGATCGGAGAAGTCGCCACCCTTTACCCACCAGGCGCCATTACTGAGATTCGAACCCGCGGCCCAGTCGGATTGAAAGTCAAACGCTCAGCTATTGCGCCCGCCAAACGAACAAACGAACCTTTTCATTGAGGTGGGAAGGGAATAAACGCAAATGTCTTGTTTTCACCATGCCCTCATGAAAAGGGAAGAGGGAAGGGGGGATATTTTCCCACGACACTGACACCCCCAGAATGACGACAACACGTTAAGCAAGGAGAGCAGCGAAAATGCCAGTTTACGTTTCTGGGAGCCGAGGATTCAAAATCCAGAGTTTATTTTTAATGCAAGCCCTGCCCTGTCCTGCCCCGTTCTGTGCTCAACTGACTGAGCCATGCAGCCACTCAGAGGCGGGGATGGATGGAGGGGAAATATAAAAAGAGTTCATAAAGATTGGACGCGCGGAGAATTGGAGGATTGGGAATGTTGTTGATGTGGCATGTTGCAGACAACGTGTTTAATGTTTATCGTGGTGTCTCAAGCAGGCCTCAGACGTAACAAGAACTCCGCAACGCTTTAGTATCACTGGTAGAAACCACCAACAACAAAAACACGTGGACAGATGTGCATTGTGACCTTCTCAGCTTCTTTAAGAAGGAAGGTGGTAGAATGGTTGAGAAGTTCGTCTTGCCAATACAGAGTCTGCGAGGGTCTGGGTTCGAATCCCGCTCTCGCCCTTTCTCCCAGGTTTGACTGGAAAAATCGAACTCAGCGTTTTGTCGTTCGGATGAGACTGTAAACCGAGGACCCGTGTGCAGCACGCACTTGGCGCACTGAAAAAGAACCCATGGCAACAAGAGTGTTGTCCTCTGGCAAAAAAAAAAAATATCTATAGAAGAAATCCACTCGAGTGTCCACAAATATATATGCATGCACTCAAGGCCTGACCAATGGCGTTGGGTTGTGCTGCTGGTCTGGCAACTGCCGAGCAGATGTGGTGTAGCGCATATGGATTTGTCCGAACACAGTGACGCCTCCTGGGAAACTGAAACTGAAACTGAAATGCAGCTTCTACACTGACTCCGCCTTTTCTGCACCATGCACATGGTCTGCAATCAGTTTGTCACGCCCCCCACATGCTTCTCTCAAAACAAACCACGTGTCTTGCATTCCTTTACATCAACAACCGTCTGTGGGATTTAGCCCACAGGTGAAATTCATTGCATTAATTCATCCGTTTTGAACTGCATCCTTTCCTCTCAACTTAATTGCTCGTGAGGTGTAATGTCCTATCATGTCGTATTGTACCGTGTTGCCACAAAATATTATTTTAACTCTCTCCATACGAACGGCGAAAGAGACGACGTTAACAGCGTTTCACCCCAATTACCACCATCAAAATATTGCAAGCGGAAGGCTCTTATACTGAAGAGATGAATGTTGACAAAGAATACCACAATTCTGACGACGGAAGCTAAAGGTTGGGTCATTCAGACACCCACTGGACATCCGAGGGGTCTGTGTAAAGGAGAAGAGAGGGCTGGCCGTACTGAGTGAGTTAATTCATTATCTGGCCTCGCATTTTTAGCAGCAAGCGTCAACATTGTCCTGCACAACCTGGTTCACTTTCGTCTGTATGTACATATGTATGGCTGTTAGCATATCAAAAGTATAAATGACTTGTAGCCAGGGAAGGACAAAATACATGTTCTCACCGCAAATCAGTTATCATTCTGGATGGGTCTATATCTGCTTTCTCTCCAAGTGATTTTGTCTTCTCCTTTTTCTTTTCTACTTTTTTTTTCTAATTCTTTAATTCTTTTTTTCCTCTTTCTCGTTTTCATTCATTCTTTTCCATTCTTTCTCTGTTTTCACTTTGTTTCTTTATTTTTTCATTTTTCGTTCGCTTTTTTTTTTCTTTCGTTTCTTCATTCCATCATTCCTCTCTTCCTTACTCCTCCTCCTCCTCCTCCTACTCCTGCTCCTGCTCCTCCTCCTCCTCCTCTTCTTCTTCTTCTTCTTCTTCATCTTCATCATCTTCTGCTGCTGCTGCTGCTGCTTCTCGTCCTCCTCCTCATTCTTCTTCTTTTCTTCTTCTCTAATACAGTGACATCAGTCAATTGAGACCAGTAATTTTCTTGTCAGGAGCGCATGTATGCACCCTCCCAATGATACAAGTGTGGAGAGAGCGAGAGAGAGAGACAGGGACACAGAGAGAGATAGAGAGACACAGTAAAGAGAAAACAGGGACAGGGAAAGGTCTAAACCTTTCAGAGCGAGAGAGAGACAGAGACACACAGAGATAGAGAGACAGAGTAAAGGCAAAACAGGAACACGGAAAGGTCTAAACATTTCAGAGCGAGACAGAGACAGAGACACAGAGAGATAGAGAGACAGAGTAAAGACAAAACAGGAACACGGAAAGGTCTAAACATTTCAGAGCGAGACAGAGACAGAGACACAGAGAGATAGAGAGACAGAGTAAAGACAAAACAGGGACAGGGAAAGGTCTAAACATTTCAGAGCGAGACAGAGACACAGAGAGATAGAGAGACAGAGTAAAGGCAAAACAGGGACAGGGAAAGGTCTAAACCTTTCAGAGCGAGACAGAGACAGAGACACACAGAGATAGAGAGACAGAGTCTAAGGCCTTTCAGTTCATGCACATGGCCAAATCGTTAAAAGAAAAATGAGGACGCCTGCAGGGATGATAACGGCTGCACGCACGTTCATATAACAGGTTGTCACGTGCGGAGGCCTGGTGTGTGGGGGCCATACACTCCACTGGCCCCAACACACAACTGTTGGGGTAATCACGGTCATCAGGACTTGCACAGTTCGGTGTACACAGGGTATTTTTGAGACACAATAAACGAAAAGCGGAATGACAGAAGGAAGAAAGGAAGGAGAGGAGAGGAGGAAACTGAACAAAATTGTCTTATTCAACTCCCCCAGCTAGCCATATGCCCTTTGTCTGTTAGCACAAAAAGGCACAGTCACGTGTGTGTGTGTGTGTGTGTGTGTGTGTGTGTGTGCGCGCGCGCGCGTGCGTGTGTGCGTGCATTCGTGCGTGCGTGTGTGTGTGTGTGCGTGTGTGTGTGTGTGTGTGTGTGTGTGTGTGTGTGTGTGTGCACAGGTTCTTGTACAAAAACAATAGAGTGTAGAAGGCAGGACTGTAGGACCAGGCGATGTGTGGGTGGAGGTAAAAGTAAGAAAAGGCTGGAATGCTGTTAGTGCGACAATCTAGTTTCACTCCAGTTTCAGACACAACACCATTTCTTCGGACACGACCAATGGGAAGAATGGGGGAACGGAAAACACCAGAATTACATTTTCTACTACGGCATGGCGTGAGAAAGACCGTGTGGAGGAGTACTGCCCACAACTGTGACCCACCCAGAACAACAACAACACGTTAAGGCAAGGAACGAAAATGTCATGTTAAAATGGATTCAAACTCACAACTTTCTTCATTCAAACCATGCCCTGCACTCACCTGACTGGGCTGTGCATGCACTTAAAAGTTTTTGGTATGAGGGAGAGAAAGGGAACTGATATCAGTATCAGTATCAGTATCAGTAGCTCAAGGAGGCGTCACTGCGTTCGGACAAATCCATATACGCTAAACCACATCTGCCAAGCAGATGCCTGACCAGCAGCGTAACCCAACGCGCTTAGTCAGGCCGTGAGAAAAATAAAATAATAATAATAATAATAATAATATATATATATATATAATAAAATAACATAAAAATAAAAATATAATAAAATAATAAAGATTAGAAAATGGAAGAGAGAGGACTGTGAAGTAACAAAGGTGACTGCTGTTGCTGTGGTTCTCGAGGACAGTATTTCACAGAGTAGCGTTATGTTTAATGCAGGCCTCAACATCCGTAACATGAAACAACAACGCTTCAGTGTCGCCGCAAGTTCTCTCAACCAACCACGTGTACAGCCGTGTACTTTGACTTGTCACCTTTTGTACCTGACACCATCTCTTCACGTTGTGTGCATGCACGTAGGTCAGTCAGTTGCGTGCGCGCGCGCGCACACACACACACACACACACACACACACACACACACACACACACACACACACACACACACACACACACACACACACAACACACACACACACACACACACACACAACTCACACACACACACACACACACACACACACACACACACACCACACAACACACAACACACACACACACACACACACACACACACACACACACACACACACAATAAGGAAGGAAGGAATTCTCTTCCGTCATATTTACTAGTGATTGTAGACATCTAATTAAAGTATTCATTTTCAGATTTGAATGTATGTTATCATTACAATATATAAGGACGGTCCGGGGCAGGGGTTGCATTATGAGTCACTTTTTCACTGTAGCTTGATGAAGCCTTTTGTACACGAAAGTGTGTCTTCACAAGTGACTGAGAACGTTGATGTTTTTGACTTTTTGCATTCATTATCAGTTGTTTCGCTTGTCAGTTTAACGACTTCTCTTTTACGAGGTCCTTTAAGTAATTTCCTGTAACTGTATTTAGAGTTTTTTTGTTTTTTGTTTTTTGTTTTTTTCTTCCAGATTTCGCCCACATTTTTACCCTCATTTGCCCAGTTTCTCCCAACCCTCCATTCATCCACATCTCCCACCCCTTCTAACCGATAATACTCAGATGTATTCATAAATTCTTTAACAAAATGTCTTCAATCACCGATATGTGTGACGGGGCATTAAACAAAATTCCTCCTCCATTATGAGTCGGGGTAAACAGGGTAGAGGGAGAGTGGAATAGAAGATAAAATTTTGAAATGAGTTCAATCAAAGAAAACGAATTAATTGACTTCGGAAAAGGGAAGCTGTTATTTTAACGAGAGAAACAACCGATTATGAATGTAAAAAACGTTGTTGTTTTATTCTAAATCAGCATTCCCAGTTCGGTCTGTGAATCGGACCAAACTTAAATCGAAGCATTTGTAAAAGGAAAAATATATATCTTTCAAGTATACAAATATTGCTTTTTTTGTGACAGGTTATCTCAGAGTCTTTCTTCTGTAGATCACAGCTGTAGATCACAGAGTTCATCGCTTCGAGGTTTAAGTCCAAACATACTCTTAGTTATCAAGTTCATTCCATTCTGCACGCCTTTTGTTTTCAAATGTGCGATGAAAAATGCCAAGAGAAGCAGCTTACATGATTCACAACGAATCTGATCGGGCGGTTGTTGAGACATGAGGAGATAATCAAAATGGAACCTGTTAAAGATATTTCAAAACCTTGCCACCAGTATTGTGGAAATATTTGGGGTAGCCTATTGCACCCAGGGATGTGTTTACATCCTGTATATATTGTATATATATCAGCCAGCACGTAGATGCCGTGTGAGTCTCGCCGTAACATGTCGTATGTTTTCTTCACACTGCAAGAACTGCCACCTTCTCAACTAAACAGCGAAAAAAAGGCAGAAATAACAAAGCGTTCTTTCTGTTGCTCTCCTTCTTTCCTTCTTCCCTTCTTTCCATCTTCTGTGTGTGTGTGTGTGTGTGTGTGTGTGTGTGTGTGTGTGTGTGTGTGTGTGTGTGTGTGTGTGCGTACGTGCGTGCGTGTGTGTGTGTGTGTGTGTGTGTGTGTGTGTGTGTGAGAGAGAGTGTGTGTGTGGGTGTGTCTGTCTGTCTGTCTCTCTCTCTGTCTCTGTCTCTCTGTCTCTTTCTTTCTTTCATCCTCTGTCTGTCTTTCTGTCTTTCTCCCTCCATTTTATCTCCCTCTGCCTCTGTCTCTCTCCCTCTCTCTCTCTCTTCCACCCACCTCTCTCTCTCTTTCTCTCTCTCTTGCACCCTCTCTCTCTCTCTTGCACCCTCTCTCTCTCTCTTGCACCCTCTCTCTCTCTCTTTTCCACCCACCATATCTCTCTCTCTCTTCAGACCCCCCCCCCACCCCCCTCATGAGGAAAACCAGTTTCAGTCTATGCAGTCTGTCGGTCACGAAGGTCATGAACAATCAGAGAAGAAAAGACGAACCTTCTGTTCTCAGTCACGTAACACACACTTCTGTGACCCCATCAATTAATGTCTGTGCTGCGATAATAATGAACGTGTGTATGTGTGCGTCTGTATATAGTGTGATGGAACGTGTGAGTGTGTGTGTGTGTGTGTGTGTGTGTGTGTGTGTGTGTGTGTGTGTGTGTGTGTGTGTGTGTGTGTTTACTTACGATGCTGTGAAAGGAAAAAAAAAATCTGTATATTGAGACATAACCGCGTTCTTACATTATTAACGAACCCCATTCATTCCGTACAGTAATGATGGCCTTCTTGTCTTGATACACAGACAGGAACATAAATCGTGTCTGTAAGAATCTGGGTTATTTCATACCTGTTGACCTATTTTGACTCGACAAGGGAAAAATCATCATACAGTCTTTGCCCACCCACCCCACCCCCTCCCCCAGGCCTCACCCCCCCCCCCCCATAATGGGGGTGGGGGTGGGAGGGTTACCTTCACTTTTCATGCTTAAGCTGATTGGTCATCTAATCTAGTGATAACCGTTACGTTTCTTTTCAGTATTTTCATTCAGTGTCAAATTAGTTACAAGACACCTTGCCCGTCAAGAAAAGTTGATACTGACAGGAAACAAAACAAAACACACAACACAAATCCTGACAGTATCATCACTTCCCATTTTACGTCTGCACAATATACCATCACGATTTTGTTTGGGTTTTTTTTAACAATGGTATAATGCGATATTCAATAACCGCAGTGCATCAATAACCAGAAATACAACCATCAAATTGGTGTGTTCCTACCAGCTGTCCAGGTAGGAGGAGGTTTCAGAGAGCAAAGCGAAAGAAGACGACACTGTATTGGATCGGATTGGACTGGATTGCATTGCATTGCATTGTATTGCATTGTATATGTAACCGTATCTTAACGTATCGTTTCGTGTCGTATTGAATTGTTTTGCATTGCATTGTATTGTGTTGTATTGCATTGCATCGTATTGTATTGTATTGTGACCGTATCGTATTGTATCGTACTGTATCGTATTGTATTGTATTGATGCTGCTCTCCCCAAGGAGAGCGCTTCGCAAAAGTCCGTATTTTGTTTTTTCGTTTTCCTGTCTGCGAATGTAGGCCATTTGTTTTGCTTGGCTATCAAAGCGGGCTTTTCTACATGGTTTTGCCACGAACAGCCTTTTTGCTGCCTTTGGTTTACTCGGTTTGTCGTCTCATCCGAAAGCCAAGGTGCGGTGGGCTCATAGTCATGTGGCTTGAGTCGAGAATTAAAAGAGAAAAAAAAGGAAAAAGAATCCGGACTTTTTCTTCTTCTTCTTCCTCGTTCGCCTCCCATTAGATGAGCAGCCCGGTGTACTCGATGAAGGCTGCCGTCCGTCGCAGCTCCTCCAGGGTGCCGTACAGCTTGGCTTCCACTGCTGTCGGTGTTGGCCAGTACTTCCTCCTGGATGCTGCATGCGTCGTACAGTCTTGAAGGATGTGGTCGGTTGTCATTGGTCCCTCACCACAAGGGCACTCTCCACTCTGTCCAATGCCAAATTTTGTATGCATGTGGTGGAGGAGGCGGTTGTGTCCAGTCCTCAGGCAGAAGATCTTGACCTGTCCCCGTCGTTCCAGCAAATGGTATCTGTCTTTTGGGTTATATTTGGGGTGCTGGAGGCGCCACTTTATTCCTTGCTGTGCCTTGATGATTGTCTTGATTTCATCGTATGACACCAGAATCCGGACGAGTTAGACCTAACTTCGAATGTATGCGAAGGGTTAGTTGAAACTAACTTCGGAGGATATGAAGAGGTGGAATTTGTAGTCTTTGTGGATAGTTGTCTGCTCATACTGTGCATGAAATACAGGAGTTGGGAGTGGAGAGAAACAGAAGCTCCAGTCGCCGCTTCTGAAACTCACCACCACACCAATGATGGAAAAGAGACTGCTGCATGGATTTGTAATGATGATAACATTAATGTATGAAATTTATTTTTGCGCTTTTCCCTAAGAACCAGAAGCTCTTTGCGCATTACAATGAAACGCACCTTGAAATTATCTAAGTTAAACACTCAGAATGCTCTAAGTGTATTACAATAAAACGTGTGTTAAGATGAAGTTATAGATATATAAAGGCAACGAGCAAGTGGCGAGAAAGAATTCTATCTGTACACAACTATGAATATACAACAATGGCATAACCGAACAAGATGAAACGTATAAACAGACAAACAGGATATGCTTCACTAAAAACCTATTGTACATCACAGTTTCATTGAAAAGAACACACACAAAAAATGCGTTTTACTGAACAATTATAAAGTTTCAACCAAAACGCGTTTTACAAAACAAATATAAGGTTTATACCTAACAGCACTTTTGAAAAGTCTGAAAGCACTGGGTTTTGGGGTGTGTGTTTTTTTTAAGGGGGGGTTGTTTGTTTGGGGTTTTTTTTGGCTTGTTTGTTTGTTTTTTTGTTTGTTTGTTTGGTGGGGTTTTTGGGGTTTTTTTTTTAATGTTCTTTGACAGCACGCTGAGAATACTTAGATACTGAGACTTTCCGCTTGATTTGCTTCTCTGGCGCCGTGGTAGGTCGTACTGGCAGCATCGGTCAAGGATAGCGAATGTTTCTAAAGTCTGTCCTACAGACTGAGAGAACAGACAGCTGAGGCACTTCCTGTAGCCCCCCGTGGGACGGTCCTTCCCGCTCTCGACTTCCGGAAAGAAGGGAACTGTGCAGGATGAAAGGACATGGCTGATTGGTTAAGACAATAATAAGTCAGATGCGGTTGGTTAAGATACTACGCTGATAGGACAGGAAAGCAGGGAATGTGCATGACACATCAAGGGTGAAGTGTTTTTTTGTTTTTTGTTTGTTTGTTTTGTTTTGTTTTGTTGTTGTTGTTGTTGATTTTTTGTTTGTTGTTGTTGTTGTTGTTTTGGGTTTTTTTTTTTCATACTTCTTCTTTCTTTCTATCTTTTTAACCATCATCTTCCTCTTTTCTTAAACCTTCTTTCCCTCCCTCCCTCCTCCCTCTCTCTCTCTCTCTCTCTCTCTCTCTCTCTCTCTCAGTCTCTCTCTGTTTCTCTCGTTAGCTCACTCGCTCTATCGACACATCGCCTTTGAACTTTTCTATACCACCACTACTACTGCTGCTACTTCTGCTACCACTACAACTACTACTGCTACTTCTAGTACCACCACTACTACTGCTGCTACTTCTACTACCACTACAACTACTACTCTTCCCTCCCTGCATGTTCCTCCTCCTCCTCCTTTATTTCATTCGTTTTGTTCTTCGCCTTCACTGTCTCTAAACGTGAAAAAAAAGAAGTTTGATAACGTTGAATTCTAGTTGAAACGGTGAAAAGTGTTTTACAATATAGAAGAATATGTTTATAGAAGAATATATTACCAAGTGTACCGGGGTCACAAAGAATACTGGGAGGAGAGGGGGGGTAGTGCATAAAAAGTACAAACATAAATCGAAAATCATACACAAACACTGATACAGTAGAATTTAGGACACATACATGTGCATATCAATATGAGAAATTGCGCGCGCGCGCACGCACACACACACACACACACACACACACACACACACACACACACACACACACACACACACACACACACACATTAACATAAGCTGCATATCACATGTGAATGGGGCTGATGACTAGATCTTCAGGTAAGTGGTTATTAATTGTACATCTCTCTTTAATCATACTGGATTTCTTCGAGAGACAAGGCATTGACTGCTTTGAGGAAAAGGCTATTGGCGAAGCGATCGGTTTTCGTCATATTTCTGTATCGACGACCAGAGGGGAGCATCTCGAAAATCCCAATGGCTGGATGTGATTCATCCTGGCTGAGTGATTTTGCTTTTTTGAGTAGCCGCTTATAATATGTCGTCTACAGAAGGTAGATCAGCCCCGGTAATCTTGGTGGCAGTTTTACGATTTTGTTCAGGGCTGTGACTTCTGCCTTGGAAAAGTTTCCGTACCAAAAAGTAATAGCGAAGGTTTTAACACGCTTTCAATGACTGCTCGGTAGAAATCAACCATGATTTCTTTTCTAATTCCGAACTTTTTGAGGTGCCGAAGAAAGTACAGCACAGGCGCTGTTGTGATTTCTTAACAATTGTTTCCGTATTTTTCTCCCATTTCAAGGTCGTTGGAAATGATCAGCCCGAATTCAGAATCGCTGATGATCTCTACCTTGCTTGTCTTTAATGACAAGTGGTGAGGGGTCAGACCTGGTCTTCTTGAAATCTAAAATTAATTCTTTTGTTTTAGATACGCTGAGTTCAAAGTTGTTTTGATCACACCAGCTGACAAGTTCTAGTACTTCTTCCCTATATTTTAACTCATCACTGTTCGTAATCAGCCCTTCTAAAGTAGTATCGTCGGCAAACTTGACCATGGTGTTACATTCATTACGAGTTGTACAGTCATGTGTGAATGGTGAGTACAACAGTGGGGATAGAACACATCCTTGTAGGGCGCCTATGTTGAAAATACATGTGGAGGAGGTGAGGTCACCAACTTTAACAAACTTGCGGTCTGCATCTTAGAAAATCTAGGATCCATGCATAAATTGATTCAGGCAGCGAGAGATCTTTCAATTTAAAATATAGTTTTGATGGTACTATTGTGTTGAACGCAGAGCTGAAGTCAATGTAAAGGATCCTAGCATAACTGTTAGGATTTTTGAGATGTCTGAAGACGTGGTAGAGACCTATGATACGTTTATCTCGTTGCTCTTGTGATATAGAAAGCACTAGCCACCCCCCCGCCCCCCACTCCCCTCACACACACCCTTTACACACACACACACACACACACACACACACACACACACACACACACACACACACACACACACACACACACACACACACACAGGGAGAGAGAGTCGTGCACATACTTTAAAGCAATGCACTAAACGTGGCTCGTATTAGCCACATTAATTGTAAATTACAAATGGAACTGGAACGAAGTGAAAACAAAAATCAGTCGAGGAAACGGAATTTGCAGAGAATGCCACACGCAAACTGCTGGCGTTGAATTTCATTTTGTCTTAAACCCATACACATAGAATTAGGAACAGAGTTACTGAACCTATTTCTAAAAATTTAATTTAAAAAAAGAAAAAAAAAGAAAAGGTAGATTCAAACTGATTTCGAACTTGGAAGAAAATACAGCTAAATTGGACATTCATCAAACTTTGAAATGGATTAGAATTTGTTTTAAAGGAAGCGAGATCTATCCAATACGAACTTTTTTTTTCACTTTTACTCTTTTTAATTTTACTGTAGTCTGTTGAGAAGATTTGTTTCCGACCTATATTATGTGCCCTCTCAGTGGCACTACTCTTAATCAACACTGCCCTTTCTCAGTTTCTCGCACGCACACACCGAGTCGCTCCTTTTTTTTTTTTTTTTTTTTTTTTTTTTTACAGCGCCAACAGGTCACAAGGACATAGCAATGTCACGATGCCATAGGGCAACCCGCTAAGGAAGATACTGCATTGCTGCCTGTGATCGTTTTGTGTATTTTACTATCGATTTGTGTGTGTGTGTGTGTGTGTGTGTGATTGTTTTTTTGTGGGTTTTTTTTTTGTGTGTGTCATAAAAAGCCTATGGTTTCTTAGCATGCTTTACTCTTAATGTTTGTTATTTATTATGGTTTTCAGACGCCCTTGGTCTATTTGCATGTTAATCACCACATCACAAACAAAACGCTCGTCATTTGTGGATCTTGGTGTAGTTTTGCCAATGTTGTTGTTTGCTTCTTTTTTTTTATGATAACTGTAATGATGTTTTTGATTTTGTTGTATTTGTGTAGTTAGTCTGAAAAAGAAAGTAGGAAGAAAGACTGAATGAATGAATAAATAAATGAAGGTACGAACGAAAGAACAAACGAACGAACGAATGAATGAATGAATGAATGAGAACAGGAAAGAACGTTCTATCCATGGCCATCAGCCTTGTTTATGCATGGGCAGCGCAATTGGCACCACTTCTTTGAGTCCCTGGGGATGATTTTCTGACGTATCTAAAGCAATCACGTACCAGCACTTATTGTGTCCTAATCGTAAACAAGCCTAGAATGCCAATGACCCCCCTCCCCCACCCTCTCGTTCTCCCTCACTCTCTCTCTCTCTCTCTAATGTGATTGTAGATGGTAACATTCATAGTTCTGATTTGTGTTGTTTTCTTCTTTTTCTTTTCTTTTTTTTTTTTTTACCCCTTGGCAATATGTTCTGTTGTTGTTTTTGGGGGGGTTGTTTTTTTGTTGTTGTTATTTTCGTTTGTACTCTTTGCAATATGTTAATTTCTCTGTATACCGCCGTTATTCTTTTGTTCATGCATTGTCCACCTTGCCATAGGTTAGTATTGTCAATGGCAGTAAAATAATGTCCGTGTCCGTGTCCTTCTCTCTCCCTCTCTCTCTTTCTGTCTATCTCTCTCTCTTTGTCGGCCTCTCTCAAATGTTATGCTTATGTTATGTATTGCGTGTTTGTCATGTTTCCCTTAGTGTAAAGGCGGGATGCTGAAAAAAAATCGTTCAGAATTCATTCATCAATTATTTATCTCTTCGTCTTTGTCTATGTCTCCCCCCCCCACCCACCTCCCTTCTGTCTGTCTGTCTGTCTATCTCTGTCTGTCTCTGTTCCCCCCCCCCCCCCTCTCTCTCTCTCTCCTGTGTCGAAATATATTCTCCATGCGATCAAATTGATGAATTATCAGCCTGGACGTAAGTAAGTAAAAATAAAGTCACGTCCATGTACAATTTCATATTGTGTTGTGCTATACAAGTACTATAATGCCCCCAACCACGCCCACCCACCTGCCAGTCCCCTTGTTTAGAATTGTGGTCGACGGGCGCAATAGCCGAGTGGTTAAAGCGTCGGACTGTCAATCTGAGGGTCCCGGGTTCGAATCACGGTGACGGTGCCTGGTGGGTAAAGGGTGGAGATTTTTACGATCTCCCAGGTCAACATATGTGCAGACCTGCTAGTGCCCGAACCCCCTTCGTGTATATATGCAAGCAGAAGATCAAATACGCACGTTAAAGATCCTGTAATCCATGTCAGCGTTCGGTGGGTTATGGAAACAAGAACATACCCAGCATGCACACCCCCGAAAACGGAGTATGGCTGCCTACATGGCGGGGGTAAAAACGGTCATACACGTAAAAGCCCACTCGTGTGCATACGAGTGAACGCAGAAGAAGAAGAAGAAGAATTGTGGTCCATGCTCACTAAAACATTTTCGTTCGTTCGTTCGTTCGTTCTCTTTGTGTTTCTCACTCCGTCCGTCCTTTATCGTCCATTCTCTTACTCTCCTTGTACTGCCATCCAATCAATGACATTTCAGTTTCATGGTATAACCATCTCAAAGAGCCCTCCATCCCTTTCTCCGGCTCCAAAGTGCTGGTCACTAATGATCAACTGTTGATTTTGTTTTCCTCTCAAGGCCTTACTGACTAAGCGCGTTGGGTTACGATGCTGGTCAGGCATCTGCATGGCAGATGTGGTGTAGCGTATATGGATTTGACCGAACGCAGTGACGCCTCCTTGAGCTACTGATACTGATACTGATACTGTTGACTTCTGCATTCTTCACCCTTGCGTTTCTGTTTTTTTTTGTTTTGTTTTTTTTTGTTTTTTCCTTTCTTCTGAACGATCAGCCTAAGAACGATTGCATTCCAATGGGATATGCCGAAATGATTCCAGTGTTGTTCTGTTTGTTTGTTTGTTTTTTTCTCTTGGACGACATTGTGATGGAAAATGTCTGGCGTGGATGCAGTGTGTGTGTGTTGTGTGTGTGTGTGTGTGTGTGTGTGTGTGTGTGTGTGTGTGTGTGTGTGTGTGTGTGTGTGTGTCTGTGTGTGTGTGTGTGTGTGTGTGTGTGTGTGTGTGTGTGTCTGTGTGTGTGTGTGTGTGTGTGTGTGTGTGTGTGTCTGTGTGTGTGTGTGTGTGTGTGTGTGTGTGTGTGTGTGTGCGCGCGCGCGCGCGTATGTGTGTGTGTCTCTCGCTTTGAGCCTGTCTTCAGGAAATTACGGCATATAAGCACTCTTCATTGTAATTAATATTGTGCTACAATTTATCATATTAATCATCATCAGTATTATAGAGGTGCCGGGAGGGACGAGCGAATGAGAGACAGACCACAAGATCACAAGATAATTTTTTATCCTTAAAAGGAGATGCTTGGTGTGGTGGCATACAGTTAAATTCTATATAGTACAAATATAGACATACATAAGCCATTCAGCTGATTTGCATACGCTCAGAAGCACACAATCTCAGCTGCAGCAAATATCCATGCGCCCGCCATCAGTCTCCATTTCACACTCGTGGATAAGAAATTACTAAAAACATGTAAAACGACCTTCAAACAAGTAGGTTACAGTAACTTCTTCTTCTTCTGTGTTCACTCGTATGCACACGAGTGGGCTTATACGTGTATGACCGTTTTTTACCCCGCCATGTAGGCAGCCATACTCCGTTTTCGGGGGTGTGCATGCTGGGTATGTTCTTGTTTCCATAACCCACCGAACACTGACATGGATTACAGGATCTTTAACGTGCGTATTTGATCTTCTGCTTGCATATACACACGAAGGGAGTTCAGGCACTAGCAGGTCTGCACATATGTTGACCTGGGAGATCGTAAAAATCTCCACCCTTTACCCACCAGGCGCCGTCACCGTGATTCGAACCCGGGACCCTCAGATTGACAGTCCAACGCTTTAACCACTCGGCTATTGCGCCTGTCGGTTACAGTAACGAATAAGCCCGTAAATCAAGACAGACAAACAGACAGAAACAGAGACACGAAGAAAGAAAGAGAGGGAGAAGGAGGCTGGCGGGGGGGTGGGGGGTGGGGGGTGGAGGGGGGTAAAAAGGATAGTCATTCTTCTTCTTCTTCTTCTTCGTTCTTGGGCTGCAACTCCCACGTTCACTCCTATGTATACGAGTGGCCTTTAACGTGTATGACCGTTTTTACCCCCCGCCATGAAGGCAGCCGTACTCCGTTTTCAGGGGTGCGCATGTTCTTGTTTCCATAACCCACCGAACACAGACATGGATAACAGGATCTTTAACGTGCGTATTTGATCTTCTGCTTGCATAATACGTACACACGAAGAGGGTCCAGGCACTAGCAGGTCTGCACATATGTTGACCTGGGAGATCGAAAAAATCTCCACCCTTTACCTACCAGACGCCGTTACCGAGATTCGAACCCGGGACCCTTAGATTGAAAGTCCAACGTTTTAACCACTCGGCTATTGCACCCGTCGGATTGTCATTCATTTTCAGCTGAACGATTGACGTCCGTGTTCATGTGTGCGGCAAACCTAATGAGGTGAGGCGGATTGCCATGACCCACACGGAAGAATATGCCTACAGAAGAGGAAGGCCGACGGGCGCAATAGCCGAGTGGTTAAAGCGTTGGACTTTCAATCTGAGGGTCCCGGGTTCGAATCACGGTGACGGCGCCTTGTGGGTAAAGGGTGGAGATTTTTACGATCTCCCAGGTCAACATATGTGCAGACCTGCTAGTGCCTGAACCCCCTTCGTGTGTAAACGCATGCAGAAGATCAAATACGCACGTTAAAGATCCTGTAATCCATGTCAGCGTTCGGTGGGTTATGGAAGCAAGAACATACCCAGCATGCACACCCCCGAAAGCGGAGTATGGCTGCCTACATGGCGGGGTAAAAACGGTCATGCACGTAAAAGCCCACTCGTGTACATGCGAGTGAACGTGGGAGTTGCAGCCCACGAACGAAGAAGAAGAAGGAGGAGGAAGAGGAAGGCCGGGAAGGTGGGAAGGGTGGTGGAGGTTGGAGGGGGGTGGGGTAAGACGTGGAGCAGACTGGAGAACGACAGAACAAGAACAAGACAAGACGGGAAAAGACACGAGTGTGAAAGATACGGAGTGAGAGACAAACAGTGTGCGTTGCAATGCTCGTTCAGTCAAGCATGAAATTCCTAGTGAATCTGTACCTGTTTCTAAAGAGGTCAATGTACTGTGTGCTCATGTGCTCGTTCATTCAAGCATGAAATTCCTTGTAGTTCTGTACCTGTTTCTAAGAAGTCCAAGTATTGGCATAAAAAGAAGGTAAGCCCCCCCCCCTTCCCCCCTCCCCAACACACACACACACACACACACACACACACACACACAACACACGCACACCTGGAAATGATTCCAAACTACTTTGCGCTTTCCCATTCGTTTGATATTCGAACGGGTGAGGTCGTTTCAGGGCAAGGGCTGGAGTCTTCCAGAGTTAACTCCATTCTAGAGTCATATCAGACCATCTCAAAACAAGTCCCTGGGGTGAACTTGGGCGTGGGGTCATTCTGGAACATCACACCGGCCGACAGCAGTTGCCACAGACATCAAAACGGCACTCTTTGCCTTCACGCCTCAACATTACCAAGCCAGCCAGTCTGAGGTCTCCTCGTTCCCTGTGAGTTGAACAGCCAACATACGTGACATACAGGTCATAAACACACACACCCGTCTATGATGGTATAACCAGGTTATTATCAAGCAACGGTCCCTACACACACACACACACTCCACTCCACACCCCTCATCTCTCTCCCTTACCACTATTCTCTTTCTCTGTATGACAGTTCCTTTCCGTTAAACAATTGCCTTTGAACGTGACGCTTGGTCCATAGTGACGCCACTGATGACATCATCAAAAGAAGGGAAATGCCTCTGGAAGGCTGAAGATTCACTCGTTTGAACCAGAGTAGTACATCTCCTGATCATTTTCTCAGTTTTTTTGGCTTATTGTTCTGGATATTGGTTTATGACTTGAAACATCCCTTTCTACTGTTTTTACCCGGACAGTCAAAGGGTTTTAAAAACTTAATGCTGTTTATAATTATACAAATATATAATCATGTATGAAGAAAGGAACGTGTAATGTGAGTTTTAAGAATTTCGGGATCTCTGTATTTCATAGAAACAGTCGTGGGAATAGGGAGGTTTGAGGTGGAGGTTACGTAAAAGGAGTGAGTGGGAGGGGTACAAAAGGAATCTCTCGTCGTCTCCAACACAAAACTTCCTTCCGTCCTCCGCGTGCTCATGGTTTAGGTTTTGAAGAATGACACGAAAACGAAGCTGGTATCGCAGTAACCTTTTCACCCACTGATATTTTTTTTGTTATTACGTACACGTCCTAGCTCTTGCCCATTTTGAATACAGTACCAGCATGCTGGTGTGTGTGTGTGTGTGTGTGTGTGTGTGTGTGTGTGTGTGTGTAGACACTGAAAGAGACAGCAGTGAAAAGCTTGAAGAATGAGTAGTAAGTAATCTCTTGATGTGGCGGCGTTGCCTACAAGCAAGCGAATTCCACTGTCAATCGGCAAGCTAGCTAATCAAAACATGAGTGAAGTGAATTATCCTTCGTAGAAAACCAACGGCAAAGAAAGGACAAGAAAATTACTCCCACAAGGTGCTGACGATGGTGGTGTCTTGTGGAGGAGGGAACCATTTTGGGAAAGGGTGTCTTGTGGAGGAGGGAACCATTTTGGGAAAGGGTGTCTTGTGGAGGAGGGAACCATTTTGGGAAAGGGTGTCTTGTTGAGGAGGGAACCATTTGGGGAATGGGTGTCTTGTTGAGAAGGCAACAGTTTTGGGAAAGGGTGTTTCGTGGAGGGGGGGAACCATTTTGGGAAAGGGTGTCTTGTGGAGGAGGGGACCATTTTGGGAAAGGGTGTCTTGTTGAGGAGGGAACCATTTTGGGAAAGGGTGTCATGTTGAGGAGGGAACCATTTTGGGAAAGGGTGTATTGTGGAGGATGGAACCATTTTGGGAAAGGGTGTCTTGTGGAGGAAAGAATCATTTTGGCAAAGGGTGTCTTGTGGAGGAGAGAACCATTTTGGGAAAGGGTGTCTTGTTGAGGAGGGAACCATTTTGGGAAAGGGTGTATTGTGGAAGAGGGAACCATTTTGGGAAAGGGTGTCTTGTGGAGGAGGGAACCATTTTGGGAAAGGGTGTCTTGTTGAGGAGGGACCCATTTTGGGAAATGGTGTCTTGTGGAGGAGGGAACCATTTTGGGAAAGGGTGTCTTGTTGAGAAGGGAACAGTTTTGGGAAAGGGTGTTTTGTGGAGGGGGGAACCATTTTGGGAAAGGGTGTCTTGTGGAGGAGGGGACCATTTTGGGAAAGGGTGTCTTGTGGAGGAGGGAACCATTTTGGGAAGGGGTGTCTTGAGAAGGAGGGAACCATTTTGGGAAAGGGTGTATTGTGGAAGAGGGAACCATTTTGGGAAAGGGTGTCTTGTGGAGGAGGGAACCATTTTGGGGAAAGGGTGTCTTGTGGAGGAGGGAACCATTTTGGGAAAGGGTGTCTTGTGGAGGAGGGAACCATTTTGGGGAAAGGGTGTCTTGTGGAGGAGGGAACCATTTTGGGAAAGGGTGTCTTGTGGAGGAGGGAACCATTTTGGAAAGGGGGGGGCGGGAATGCAATTTTGCTATCCGCATTCGTGCTGTCTGTGAGCTGTCTCACCAGCCCTGATGAAGCGACTGCCCCAATTGGTGGCTGTCTGACGGACCAGTCTTGAGAAGACGAAGCGATTCTCTCTTCTTTTTTTTTTCTTTTTTTTTTTGTTGTATTTGTTGTTGTTGTATTAATCATTATTCTTATTCTTTTTAACATGCACCCAAGTAAAAAGCAAAAAAAAAAAAATAAAAAAATAAAAAAAATAAAATAAAAGCATAGAAACAACGTGATTGATTCTCAATTGCTGGGATTTTCTGTTATCTTCTTCTCTGTCTGTCTGTCTCTGTGTCTCTGCCTCTATCTCTGTCTGCCCGCCTGTCTGTCTGTCTGTCTGTCTCTCTCTCTGTGTTTTGTGCGTGCGTGCGTGCGTGCGTGCGTGCGTGTGTGTGTGTGTGTGTGTGTGTGTGTGTGTGTGTGTGTGTGTGTGTGTGTGTGTGTGAGATTCTCTTTGTGTCTCTGCCACTGTCTGTCTATTTCTCTTTCTATCTCTGTCCCTCTCTCCGTATATTTCTCAGTCTCTCTCAGTATCTGTCCTCTCTGTCTCTGTCTCTGTCTCTCTGTCTCTCTCTTTCTCTCTCTATCTCGCTCTGTCTGTCTGTCGTATTTTTTTCAGAAGTGTTGACGAAGGCGACTGGTAGTCTTACAAGGAGTCTGGCATCAATCAATCGGGTCTGGGAGATGACAGATCTGCCCGCGTTTCTGAGCGTGATTGCAGACGGTGTGCTGAGTCAGCCCAGGCCCATGGGCAAGTGGCCATCTTGGCAGCAGATGGACAATGGTGCTGTGATGGGAATAGTTCAGCGTCTGACAGTTTCTTGTACAGACGTGTCAACAAACCGTCTCGGGCAGAAGTCACTGCCCCAGTACTGGACAATTTGCCAATACCAGCAAAACCATCATGCGCATTGTATGTCCTGATACAGTATGATTCCAGTCCAGAAGACCACCTTGGTTATTAACTAGCCCCGTCCTGGGCAGTTGCCATACCCAGCAAACCATCCTGGTTATTAATTGCCCCGACGTGCCAATCCAGCAAAACATCTTGCGTAGTAATGATTGGCCCAATACTGGGTAGTTGCTCGCCAGGTCAGCAACCCATCTTAGGCACGAGGTGATCCGATACTGATCATTTTCCAGCAAAACAAAACTTTTGAGCACTAATTGGCCAGATACTGGTCTGATACAGGCAGTGGACCACATCTTTCGGCTGGACCCTTTGCTGTTAGAGTGAAAACTAGTGGTTTCGAGGTCACTGCCTCTGGCAAGGATACAACTGTTCCCAGATAATTCTTCTATGTTCGTAAACTCCCAAATCATCCGTTCTTCTGTCCTGTGTGAGGTCTTTTACACGTATGACTGTTTGTACTCTTATATAGATATGTAGCTACGCTGTGTCGGTCGTCTTTCTTTTGTCGACCACTGTTTCTGCTTTTCAGGAACGGAAGCAGCAAGAAAACAAAATGTATCAAGTGCCGACACCGTTTTAATAACGATATATATATATATATCGTTATTAAAACGGTGTCGGCACTTGATACATTTTGTGTGTATATATATATATATATATATATATATATATATATATATATGCCTGTCTGTCTATATATACATACATACATAATAATGGGTATTTATATAGCACACTATCCAGAAATCTGCTCTAGGTGCTTTACAAAAACGTTTTTGTTAACATATAACATTACATCAGTGTTACATACACACACCAAAATGTGACTACACACACACACACACACACACACACACACACACACACACACACACACACACACACACACACACACACACACACACACTGCATACAATCATTTTAACATTCGTGCGTATCTAACAGTTACCCTTACACATACGCACACATAGGCAGGCACAAACTTACATAAACACACGCACATACAATACACATTCATATACATGCATGAAGTTATGTACACATACATGTGTATACACACATAGTCAAGCACAGCTAACGCAAAGGAAGTGGACCTGCCACAATTGAACTATATATATATATATATATATAGGAGCAGATGTTCCATTGTCTACCAAGGTATGTTTTGAAAGTCCGGATCAGTGATCAAAGGTTTTGGTCAAAACCATAATTCCTTTTTTTTTCTTCTTCTTTTGTCCTTCCAGAGTGATGTATGTGTGTG
>NC_134894.1:44632221-44639721 GCF_041734735.1 Babylonia areolata | reverse complement strand
CTTCGTCTCTCTTTGTTGTTTTTGAATCAGTTCCTGAGAGTCCCTAGGGGGCACATGAAATCAACTTCTTGCCTTGCCTTGCCTTGCCTTCCCTTCCCTTGCCTTCCCTTGCCTTGCCTTGCCTTCCCTTGCCTTGCCTTGCCTTCCCTTGCCTTGCCTTGCCTTCCCTTGCCTTGCCTTCCCTTGCCTTGCCTTCCCTTGCCTTGCCTTCCCTTGCCTTGCCTTGCCTTCCCTTTCCTTCCCTTGCCTTGCCTTCCCTTCCCTTGCCTTCCCTTGCCTTGCCTTCCCTTCCCTTGCCTTGCCTTGCCTTGCCTTCCCTTGCCTTCCCTTCCCTTGCCTTCCCTTGCCTTGCCTTGCCTTGCCTTCCCTTCCCTTCCCTTGCCTTGCCTTCCCTTCCCTTCCCTTGCCTTGCCTTCCCTTCCCTTGCCTTGCCTTCCCTTCCCTTGCCCTTGCCTTGCCTTGCCTTGCCTTGCCTTGTCTTGCCTTGCCAGATAAACGTTTAATCTCCAGGTGATTTTTGCCAACGCATTCTTCTTCTTCTTCTGCTTCTTCTTCTTCTCCTCCTCCTCCTGCTCCTCCTCCTGCTCCTCCTCCTTCTTCTTCTTCTTCTTCTACTGCTCCGTCTTCTTTTCCTTCTCCGCCTCCTCCTCTTTCTTCTTCTTCTTCTTCTTCTTCGTCTCCTTCTTCTTCCTCATATGTCATAGCAGAGAGCCACCATTTTTGTTTGTTTGTTTGTTTTTTGTTTGTTTGTTTCTTTGGCTCAGACGTTACTTCGATATTCCAGTTCTGTATTTTCCATTTTCTTTCTTTCTTTCAGCGTTTCTTTCTTTCGTTCGTTCGTTCTTCCTCTCTTTCTTTCTTTCTTTCTTTTTTTTTTTACCTCTCTTTTCCTGTTTTCAACAGTGAGATTCTGTTGTGTTCCCCGCCACTCCCACGCTGTATCACTTTTCACGTGTTATCAGCTGTGGATCCGTTTGTGCATGTTGTGCCTGCACTTGTGAAATAATGAATGTGTGTGTGTGTGTGTGTGTGTGTGTGTGTGTGTGTGTGTCTGTCTGTCTGTCTGTCTGTCTGTCTCTTTGTCTGTGTGTGTGTGTGTGTGTGTGTGTGTGTGTCTGTGAGTGTGTGTGTGTGTGTGTGTGTGTGTGTGTGTGTGCGTGCGTGTGTGTTCGCGTGTGTGTGTGTGTGTGTGTGTGTGTGTTTACGTGCGTGTGTGTTTGTGTGTGCGTTTGTGCATGTGTGTGTGTATGGGTGTGTGTGTGTGTGTATGTCTGTGTCTGTGTGCGTGTGTGTGTGTGTGTGTGTGTGTGTGTGTGTGTGTGTGTGCGTGCGTGTGTGTTCGTGTGTGTTCGTGTGTGTTCGTGTGTGTGTGTGTGTGTGTGTGTTTACGTGCGTGTGTGTTTGTGTGTGCGTTTGTGCATGTGTGTGTGTATGGGTGTGTGTGTGTGTGTGTGTATGTCTGTGTCTGTGTGCGTGTGTGTGTGTGTGTGTGTGTGTGTGTGTGTGTGCGTTTCTTTCTTTCTTTCTTTCTTTCAGCGTTTCTTTCTTTCGTTCGTTCTTTCTTCCTCTCTTTCTTTCTTTTTTTACCTCTCTTTTCCTGTTTTCAACAGTGAGATTCTGTTTTGTTCCCCACCACTCCCACGCTGTATCACTTTTCACGTGTTATCAGCTGTGGATCCGTTTGTGCATGTTGTGCCTGCACTTGTGAAATAATGAATGTGTGTGTGTGTGTGTATGTGTGTGTGTGTGTGTGAGTGTGTGTGTGTGTGTGTGTGTGTGTGTGAGTGTATGTGTGTGTGTGTGTGTGTGTGTCTGTCTGTCTCTTTGTCTGTCTGTCTGTGTGTCTGTGCGTGCGTGCGTGCGTGTGTGTGTGTGTGTGTGTGTGCGCGTGTGTGTGTGTGTGTGTGTGTGTGAGTGTTTACGTGCGTGTGTGTTTGTGTGTGCGTTTGTGCATGTGTGTGTGTATGGGTGTGTGTGTGTGTGTGTGTGTGTCTGTGTCTGTGTGCGTGTGTGTGTGTGTGTGTGTGTGTGTGTGTGTGTGTGTGTGTGTTCGTGTGTGTTCGTGTGTGTGTGTGTGTGTGTGTGTGTGTTTACGTGCGTGTGTGTTTGTGTGTGCGTTTGTGCATGTGTGTGTATGGGTGTGTGTGTGTATGTCTGTGTCTGTGTGCGTGTGTGTGTGTGTGTGTGTGTGTGTGTGTGTGTGTGTGTGTGTGTGTGTGTGTGCGTTTCTTTCTTTCTTTCTTTCTTTCAGCGTTTCTTTCTTTCGTTCGTTCTTTCTTCCTCTCTTTCTTTCTTTCTTTCTTTCTTTTTTTTTACCTCTCTTTTCCTGTTTTCAACAGTGAGATTCTGTTGTGTTCCCCGCCACTCCCACGCTGTATCACTTTTCACGTGTTATCAGCTGTGGATCCGTTTGTGCATGTTGTGCCTGCACTTGTGAAATAATGAATGTGTGTGTGTGTGTGTGTGTGTGTGTGTGTGTGTGTGTGTGTGTGTGTGTGTGTGTGTGTGTGTGTGTGTGTGTGTGTGTGTGTGTGTGTGTGTGTGTGTGTGTGTGTGTGTGTGTCTGTCTGTCTCTTTGTCTGTCTGTCTGTGTGTCTGTGCGTGCGTGCGTGTGTGTGTGTGTGTGTGTGTGTGTGTGTGTGTGTGTGTGTGTGTGCGCGTGTGTGTTCGTGTGTGAGTGTGCGTGTTTACGTGCCTGTGTGTTTGTGTGTGCGTTTGTGCATGTGTGTGTGTATGGGTGTGTGTGTGTGTGTGTGTATGTCTGTGTCTGTGTGCGTGTGTGTGCGTGTGTGTGTGTGTGTGTGTGTGTGCGTGTGTGTTCGTGTGTGTGTGTGTGTGTGTGTGTGTGTTTACGTGCGTGTGTGTTTGTGTGTGCGTTTGTGCATGTGTGTGTGTATGGGTGTGTGTGTGTGTGTGTATGTCTGTGTCTGTGTGCGTGCGTGTGTGTGTGTGTGTGTGTGTGTGTGTGTGTGTGTGTGTTCGTGTGTGTTCGTGTGTGTTCGTGTGTGTGTGTGTCTGTGTGTGTTTACGTGCCTGTGTGTTTGTGCGTGCGTTTGTGCATGTGTGTGTATGGGTGTGTGTGTGTATGTCTGTGTGCGTGCGTGCGTGTGTGTGTGTGTGTGTGTGTGTGTGTGTGTGTGTGTGTGTGTGTGTGTGCGTGTGCCTGTAAGAGTGGATTTCTTCAACAAAATTTTGACAGAGGACAATACTCTCTCTCTCTCTCTCTCTCTCTCTCTCTCTCTTTCGTGGATTCTTTTTCAGTGCATCAAGCGCATGCTGCACACGGGACCTGGGTTTTATCGTCTCATCCGAATGACTAGACACGCACAGGTTTGATTTTCCAGTCAAACGTGAGAGAAAGGCTGAGACCGGGATTTGAACGTCGACCCCTTCACGTACACTGTATTGGCATAAAGTGGCAAGAGAAGATCCCTGACACAGAGGTGCTCACTCGTGCAAACTTGTCCAGCATCTACACCATCTTGATGCAGGCCCAGCTGCGCTGGGCAGGCCATGTAGTTCGCATGCCAGACCACCGGCTCCCCAAGAAACTGCTGTACGGCGAACTCCAACATGGCAAGCGCTCCCATAGAGGCCAAAAGAAGCGCTTCAAAGACACTCTGAAACCTTCTCTGAAGGCCTTCAACATCAGCCACAACACATGGGAGCTGAATGCAATAGACAGACCAAAGTGGCGTTCAGCTGTCCACAAAGGCGCCAAATCCTGTGAGGCCAACAGAATCGCTGCAGCAGAGCAACGCAGACAGGCCAGGAAAAGCAGTGCCAGCAAGTCCCCGACAGCCGCCACCATCCCCTGTCCACACTGCGTCAGAACCTTCCGGGCGCGGATTGGCCTGACCAGTCATCTGCGCACCCACAGAGCCCAACCCACCCACCCCCAGGATGACTAGATGGTCCTCGTCGATCCCGACGGAGAACCACTATTGGTAGATAAGCGTCTTAACCATCATACCATCTTTATCCTTTTAGTAAAGAAAGAGACAGTGGAGAAGAAGGCATACTAACTAGTTGCCTGTGGATCAATGCACTATCTTAGTTTCTTGACTCAGCTATGTACTTGAAGATGAGTATTGAATGTATGAATAGTGCGACCATGTGTATTGTTATGGGAAAGTAACACGAGATTTGTGAGTAATGTCATGTATCACTTGCTGCAGTGAAGAAGCGTCTTTATTTTGTTGGTTAACATTTTTTTCCAGAGGCATGGAATACCGGATGGCACCTGTGACTGTGTTTCTTTAACTTTTTGCAGTCTACTGTCATTTTTCTTTTCTTTTTCTTTTTTCCCCCCATTTTTTCCTTCTTCTTTTCCCCCCTTTTCTGTTTTTTTTTGTGTGCTTTTATATCTATGAATTCTAGTTGACGTTCAAAGCTGTGGAAGAGGGCTTTTTTTATCTCTTTAATTTTTCCAGGAACAAACATGCATTTTCCCGTTGATTCTTTTACGTGCGAAGAATGCTTTGATCTCGTGTCGCTTATCATAAGTCCTAATTGAACAGAAGATTATTGCGTATCGGGGTTACGAAATAGCGCGTTTATAGTTTTGCTACCTGAGTGCAGACTGGAGAGTGTAGGAGGGGTTAGGGGTGTGGGGTGGGGGGAGGGGGAAGGAGGGGAGAGCGAGGGGGGGGGGGGGCAAGAAAGTTAATGTGGCCTCTGTTTCTCTCTGTCTCTCTCTGTCTCTCTCTCTCTCTCTGTGTCTCTTTGTCTCTGTCTCTGTCTCTCTCCCCATTTTTTTTCTTTCTGCGTCTTTTTCTTTTTTTCCCCATTTTTTCCTTCTTCTTTGGGGGGGGTGGGGGGGGTGAGGGGGGGAAGGGGAAGGAAGGGAGGGCGAGGGGGGGGGGGGGGGGGGGGCAAGAAAGCTAATGTGGCCTGTGTTGTATCGTATCGGTGTCTTCTCACAGCAGTTTTCTTTGTATCAGACTGTGCTGCTATCAGCCATCAAAGTGCCAGCGCCACACTGCGTCTCTCTCTCTCTCTGTCTGTTTCTCTGTCTCTGTCTCTCTCTGTTTCTCTCTTTCTCTCTCTCTGTTTCTCTGTCTCTGTCCCTTTCTCTCTCCCTCTCTCTCTCTGCCTCTGTCTTGATATATATATATATATATATATATATATTCTATCGGTCTATCTATCTTTCTATCTACGAGTCGTATATATCCATTTGTCTCTCTTTTTCTCTCTCTGTATGTCACTCGCTTGGTCGTTCACTATCTCTCTCTCTCTCACTCTGCTTCTGTTTCTCTCTGTCTCTCTCTCTCTCTGTCTCTCTCTCTCTCTGTGTCTCTCTGTCTCTTTGTCTCTGTCTCTGTCTCTCTCTCTCCCCATTTTTTTTCTTTTTGCGTCTCTTTCTCTGCGTCTCTGTCTCTCTCCCTCCCTCCCTCTCGCTCTCTGTCTCTCTTTCTCTCTCTATTTCTCTGGCTGTCTGTCTGTCTTTCTCCTTCTCTCTCTGTCTCTGTCTCGCTCTCTTTCTTTCTTTCTCTCTCTGTGTCAACCTCTCTCTCTCTCTCTCTCTCTCTCTCTCTCTCTCCCCCCCCCCCCCTCTCGCTTTGTGTGCCAAAATTGTTGGTTGGTTTGTTCGTTTCTTCACCATAAAAATCGTCTCAGGGATTACGGAAACAACACAGACACCTCTCTCTCTCTCTCTCTCTCTCTCTCACTCTCTCTCACACACACACACACACACACACACACACACACTGGAAGACTGCATACACAAATAATACATTTCATTTCCGAAATCCCTTTTCTTGGCAGCAAACAAACACACACAAACACACAACAACAAAAGTAACAAGAGTCAAGAAAACAGAAAGTTTTGGACCCATTGTGCCGTGAGCGGAAACAGGAACTGCAGCTGGGTTTTCATAATATAGACTCGCTGAGAAATGAACTGGCGTTCAGTGGACATGGCCGGTCGGCGTGTTCGCTTTCATTTTCTGTTGTTGTTGTTGGGTAGGTTGATTTTGTGTGTGTGTGTGTGTGTGTGTGTGTGTGTTCAATTTTCAGAGCATTCATCGGTTGACCCACTGCCTATCCTCTCCCTTCCCTCTGCACTCGTATTTCCAACCAAACGAAAATCAAATATGAAGCAATATCCTTGGTGCTGTACGGGGCACCCGCGCGGATTGTACTGCTGCTTATTGCAATTGTGATTGCCCCCTCTTCCTTCTTCTTCTTCTTCTTCTTCTCATTCTCATTCTTCTTCTTCTTCTTCTTCTTCTTCTTCTTCTTCTTCTTCTTCTCCTTCTCCTTCTTCTTCTTCCTCGAAGCCGGAGCGCCAGACTTGCAGAACAAAGCAATATGTCTGTCTGTCTGTCTATCTCTGTCTTACCCCTACTCTCTCCCTCCCCCCCCTCGTCTCTCTCTCTCTCTCTCTCTCTCTCTCCTCTCATATTTGATGTTGTTTAAGGAAAAAATGCTGGGTGTCTTCAGTAAAAAACAACTTTATTTAGACTTGGGTTTGGATACGTCTGGTTGCAACAAGGCGTTGGTTGTGAGCAAACGTTTTTGTCATTATTTAAGCAAAGAATGAAAGATATATTTTATGACAGCTAAATTATGGTTTCAGAGGCTGAGAGCTAAATGATTGTTTCAGGGTTAATGACAGCTATATGACTGTTTCGTGGTTAATGACAGCTAAATGGTAGTTTCAGGGGTAATGACAGCCAGGGGAAATGACAGCTAAATAATGGTTTCAAAGGAAATGACAGCTATATGACTGTTTCGTGGTTAATGACAGCTAAATGGTAGTTTCAGGGGTAATGACAGCTATATGACTGTTTCGTGGTTAATGACAGCTAAATGGTAGTTTCAGGGGTAATGACAGCTAAATAATAGTTTCAGGGGAAATGACAGCTATATGATTGTTTCGTGGTTAATGACAGTTAAATGGTAGTTTCAGGGGTAATGACAGCTAAATGATGGTTTCAAAGGAAACGATAGCTAAATGATTTTTTCAGGGGTAATGACAGCTAAATGATGGTTTCAGTGGAAATGACAGCTAAATGATGGTTCCAATGGAAATGACAGCTAAATGATGGTTTCAGTGGAAATGACAGCTAAATGATGGTTCCAATGGAAATGACAGCTAAATGATGGTTTTAGGGGTAATGACAGATAAATGATGGATTCACTGACAGCTAAACGATGGTGTCAAAGGAAACGATAGCTAAATGATGGTTTCAGGGGTAATGACAGCTAAATATGGTTTCATATGAAATGACAGCTAAATATGGTTTCAGTGGAAATGACAGATAAATGATGGTTTCAGGGGTAATAACAGCTAAATGATGGTTCCAATGGAAACGATAGCTAAATGATTGTTCCAGGGGTAAAGACAGCTAAATATGGTTTCAGTGGAAATGACAGCTAAATGATGGTTTCAGGGGTAATGACAGCTAAATGATGGTTTCAGGGGTAATGACAGCTAAATGATGGTTTCAGGGGTAATGACAGCTAAATATGGTTTCAGGGGTAATGACA
>NC_134894.1:44617221-44622221 GCF_041734735.1 Babylonia areolata | reverse complement strand
CCCAACAAAACAAAACAAAAAAAACTCACGTGCAAACAGTGCCTACTTTTCTTTCAGACCTTTGCCCCCCTCGTTACATGTTCATCTAGGTTCATTATAGGCTGATTGTACTTTTCATTCTTTTTTTTTTTTTTTGAATCTATTCTTTTCAAATATTTGTTTTCCAGTGCTGCGCGCGCATCGCACGTGTGGACCTGACGGCACGTGGTCCCACGGTAACTGGACCAACTACAGTGCCTGCATGAACCACCTGTCCTTGGAACCGGAGTTTGTTCCCTCGCCGGAGGTTCATGACGACTTTGTGAGTTCCCTTTAGCTTGCACATCTTTCTCCATTTCACCTTTTTATATATCATAATTATTATTTATTTAGTTATTTCTTTATTTATTTATTTATGTAAGCTTATCTATAATTTATTCACCTTTTTTTTCTCAAGGCCTGACTAAGCGCGTTGGGTTACGCTGCTGGTCAGGCATCTGCTTGGCAGATGTGGTGTAGCGTATATGGATTTGTCCGAACGCAATGACGCCTCCTTGAGCTACTGAAACTGAAACTGAAAACTGAAACTCTCCATTTCAGTGGGAAGTCATTTACAGCTTAGTCTTTTCTGAAGGACTATGACCTCTGAGACTGGGAGGCGAGACTGGGTAAGAATGCACTGCCTCTCGGTGCTGCAGCCTTTGGGGGGGCGAGGGGGGGGGGGGGGGTGGGGGGGGGGGGGGGCGTAGTTGGCCTTTGGAAACCATCTCAACGCGGACTGTCCTAAAACCCTCTTGGCCGAGAGAGTGGGGATGTAATTTTGGCAAGTCACTCTCCACTATAATCAAATTCTAGCCCAGATAGTCGGGACAGCAGTTTCCTCCTCTGCTGTTCTGATGGGCGAAGTCGGAATCGACTGACAGTCATAAATAGATACCTTTGGGGAGTGAGTGAAATTGGTTGGTTTGGTGGATGGAGGGTGGCTGGTTGGTTGGTTGGTTGGTTAGTAAGTTGGTTGGCTGGCTGATTGGTTGGTTGGTTGGTTGACTTATTAACTGACTGGTGATGGTCGGATTGGTTGGCTGTCCGTCTGTCCAATCAGACTTTGATTGCCTGACTGATCCATTCTTTCAAGCGGTTTTACCCAATTCAGTAACTAATCCATTTACTAATTCGTTCATGCTCTCATTCGTCCTTTCATTCACTTAATCATTTGTTCTTCCATTATTTTTTCCCCATTCGTTTACAGAACCGGACATTCTTTTGGAGAAGTACATTAAGGACGTGTGAAGTCTATGTTCCTCCGCGTTCCGCTGTGTTGTATTGTATCGTATCATATCGTATTGTAGTGTATTGTACTATGTTTGTTCCCCATTGCAATGAGGGGTCATTTAGAGCTTAATCTTTTGTGAAGGACTGTGACTCTCAAACTCGGAGGCAAAAATGCACTGGTTCTCAGTGCTGCAGCCGTGGGGGCTGGCTGGCCTTTGGGAACCATCCCATCGCCGACTGTCCTGAAACCCTGTTGGCCGGGAGAGTGGGGATGTAACTTGGGCAAGACACTCTCCCCATTATAATTAAATTCTAGCCCAGATGGTGGGGACAGCGGTTGCCTCCTCTGCTGTTCTGATGGCCATAGTCGGACACGACTGACTGTCACACTGTCATACATCATACGTATCGTATCGTATCGTATCGTATTGTATTGTATTGCCAAGGTAACCCTTTTGTTGCAACTACGGGAACTAATTTGACTAAACAGCCGTTTCACTGATGCAAAGCAAAGCAGAAAACTACCGGAACGCGCTTGGGGTGAATCTTGTCAAGGTCTTCAGTGTCGGCAGCTCGCAGATTCATGGGAGACTGTTGTCGAAGGGACGTAGAGGCAGTCTCAACTCCGGGGGAGACGCTCACTCAGTCTGGCTCTGCGACTAAGTTACTGACACTAAGCCATTCTTGTCGTCAGTATAAGGGACTTAGTATGTAGTGTCCTAGTACGTTAAATCAGAAAAAAGGCATCACTGAACACCACCGAAGTGACTCAGCAGCAGTGCAGAGTCTCCTCTGGTGCGTCACCTCCTGGCGACCTAACATCGATGGTTCCCTGTGGGCTGCCAGTGTTTGGACTGCGACAGACGAACCCTGGTGTGGCCGTGTATGGGGGACTCGAAATGTGCAGCGTGGGAGTAATGCCACTGAAACGGTGCAGATGATGGGGCAGCAAAACAACAACAACAACAAACAAAACAAAACAACACAAAACAAAACAGAACTTATTTCAAATGTAGAGATTTTTCTTCTACAGGACAAGAAAAAAAAAGCGGTAACCGTATTCACTATTCATCAGTTAGCTGAAGGCATCTCTTATCTATCTGTCATCCTGTCTCTTGCACTAACTTGCATACGAATGGGATTTGACATGGCAATTAAACTTATCTCCTTTTCTTTCTTTTTTTATTGTGGTCTTCAGAAGCATGAAATGAGTTTATTATCTGAACAAGTCGAAAGTCAGACAGCATAAAATAAATTCAAGCTCTCGCACTCACCCGTTTTCGCCTCTCTCTCTTATATATATATATATTTGTTTATCTGTCTGTCAGTGTCTCTGTCTCTTTCTCTCTACCTCTCTCTCTATGTATCTATCTCAGCCTCTCCCTTCCCCCCCCTCTCTCTCTCTCTCTCGCTCTGTCTCTGTCTCTCCTACTTTTTGTCTCTCTTTGTCTTTCTCCCAGTTTCTCGCTCTCTCTCTATGTATCTGTCTCAGCCTGTCTCTCTCTCTCTCCCTCTCTCTCTCTCACTCACTCACTCACTCTCTCTCTCTCTCTCTCTCTCCGCCTTCTGTTCTTTCTTTCTTTTATATACACTGTCAGTCAGACTCACATTGTTCGCACACGAAAGGAAAAATAATTCCCTCATTGTACGCGAACAAAGGAGGCGGGTGCTCTCTTTACCTAGATGATAAAAACATCCAAATCGGTTGTTTTTTTTGTTTTTTATCGTTGGTTTTTGTTGTTGTTGTTGTTTCTTTCTTTGTTTTGTTGTTTCCAGTTCACAGAATATAAAAAATACTCATGGACTGATGTCCTGTGACCTCAGCTACCATTCAAGGTCACAGAAAAGATCACGTGACTATGTGCGTCACACGCTTGAATCTCACCGAAAAGTGACACGCCCCAGACAAAATACAGACGATGCTGTTGTTGTTTAAACAAATCTCTGAACGATCGCTAACATGTGGTTTAAGTCTGCTTTGGTAACTTGTTCTCTTCTTGTTCTTGTTCTTTTTCCCCCGCCCGAACCTACGAATTACGCTTGTACGCGTGCCCAATTCCATCTGTGCCAAACAGTATCTCATACACAGTACGAACGTCGGGAACGTCTTCTGAGGTCACCGTGACCCGCAGCAGACCTGAACAAAATCAGACACGAGGGGTAGATAGCCAGGACTGATTCAAAACGTTTTATGAAATGCATCACACACATACACTCCACATGCACGCACCACCCATGTGGCTCCCCCATCCCCCCCCCCCCTCACACACACACACACACACACACACATATATATATATATATATATATGTGTGTGTGTGTGTGTGTGTGTAAATATATATATATATATATATATATATGTGTGTGTGTGTGTGTGTGTGCGCGCGCGTGTGTGTGTGTGTGTGTAATTATATATGTGTGTGAGAGAGAGAGAGAGAATGCGTGCATGTATAAGTGTCACACACACACACACACACACACACACACACACACACACACACACACACACACACACACGCAGTGGGGAGGCGAAAGTAAGGAAAGGGTTGGGAATAGACAAGTGCAATTGTATGAAAACGCTCTTTATCAACTATATATATACGCATGCACGCATTCTCGCACACACACACACACACACACACACACTAAGCACACGTACGCACACGCACAGACAAAGACACCGAGATAAAGAGAAACCTGGGCACTGTGTGCTGTTGCTGGTTGTTGCTGTGTCAGATCTGGCTGGCAGAAGCTCTGAGGGACATCTACCTGGCAGCCTCAGTCATCTCCTTGGTCTTCCTGCTGCTCACGCTCTTCATCTTCTGCTACTTCAGGTAAACGGACACCCCCACCGACCCCACCGACCCCCTACTCTCTCTCTCTCTCTCTCTCTCTCTCTCTCTCTCTCTCTCTCTCTCTCTCTCTCTGAGCGTGTTTTCTCTATCCGTCTAACTGCATGAGAGCAGTAAAGTACTGGTTAACTCACTCAGTACGGCCAGTCCTCTCTTCTCCTCTACACAGACCCCTCGGATGTCCAGTGGGTGTCTGAATGACCCAACCTTTAGCTTCCGTCGTCAGAATTGTGGTATTCTTTGTCAACATTCACGTCTTCAGTATAAGAGCCTTCCGCTTGCAATATTTTGATGATGGTAACTGGGGTGAAACGCTGTTAACGTCGTCTCTTTCGCCGTTCGTATGGAAAGAGTTAAAACTACAATATACAAGATTAACTGACTGCCCAAACAACTGGTTAAAACTACAAGTACAACATATCAAATTAACTGAATGCCCAAACAAACTTATCTCGTGCAAGTTGATATGGAGGAAAACGGAAAATTGTGTTGGGCATCGAAGAAGCTCATGGACAAACTCCAGAAATACGGTTTTGGTTTTGTTTGGTTGAACAAAGATGTTGACAATTTACGATCTTCTCTCTCGTTATCAAAAGAACGACTCGTTGCCAACTTTGTTGACGACTGCACAACTGCAAGAGCTTTTCGCTGTATTCAACTTTGAAGTCAAATTTCTTGCCTGAACCTTACGTAGATACTATTAGAATAAAACGTTTCGGAGGTGTGGTAACAAAACTAAGAATGAGTGTTCTTCGTCTCAACACATTTTCCGATTTGCTCAAGGCAATATATCAAAGATTTTTATGTATTTTTGGCAAAGATCGAAAATCGAAAATGAAGTACATTTTATCTATACGTGTCCCTGCTGCAAGGAACAACGGTATCAATATCTTGGAC
>NC_134894.1:44602221-44609721 GCF_041734735.1 Babylonia areolata | reverse complement strand
TACTGATCGTCGATTTCTTTGATGCCTTCCCCACCTCCTCCCCCATCCCCACCCCACCCCTCCACGCCCCCTCCCCTTCCCCCGCCCCTTCCTCACCCTCCTCCTTCCCTCGTTACTTCACCTGACCAGCATCATCAAAGACCGCCGTTATCAAAGGCGGGTATATACACTGTCCAGATCAAATGGCCGTCAGCATCCCCGCCCATGCTGTCTACTTTAGTTTTTGTTTCAGTTTCAGTTTTTCGAGGTGGCGTCACTGCGTTCGGACAAATCCATATACGCTCCACCACATCTGCTAGGCAGATGCCTGACCAGCAGCATAGCCCAAAGTGTTTAGTCAGGCCTCGAGTGCTTGCATATATATTTGTGTACCTTCCAGAGTGGATTTCTTCTACATTATTTTGCCAGAGGACAGCACTCTCGTTGCCATGTGTGTTTTTAGTAGAGAGGGAGTGGCCTTGGCATTGGCATCAGGTACCGCACACATGGCTCACTCTTCAACCTCAGGAGGCTTCAAGCAAAAACCAAGGTGAGGACAGACACCATCAACGACTTCCTGTTTGCTGATGACTGCGCTCTCAACGCTGCCTCCGAAGCTGACATGCAACACAGCGTCGACAAGTTCTCTGCTGCCTGTGACAACTTTGGTCTCACAATCAGCACAAAGAAGACTGAGGTGATGCACCAGCCAGCTCCAGGAAAGCCTTACACTGAACCAAACATCTTCATCAACGGGCAACGACTGAACGCGGTGGACAAGTTCACATACCTAGCACAGTTGTCATCGACGACGAGGTGAATGCCAGACTCGCCAAAGCCAGCGCTGCCTTCGGCAGACTCCATAAGAACGTTTGGAACAGGAGAGGCATCACCCTGGAGACGAAGCTCAAAGTATACAAGGCCATAATTCTCACCACACTGCTCTATGGATGTGAATCATGGACGGTCTACAAACGCCACGCCAAAAAGCTGAACCACTTCCACACCACCAGCCTCAGAAAACTTCTCGGCATAAAGTGGCAAGAGAAGATCCCTGACACAGAGGTGCTCACTCGTGCAAACTTGCCCAGCATCTACACCATCTTGATGCAGGTCCAGCTCCGCTGGGCAGGCCATGTAGTTCGCATGCCAGACCACCGGCTCCCCAAGAAACTGCTGTACGGCGAACTCCAACATGGCAAGCGCTCAAATGGAGGCCAAAAGAAGCGCTTCAAAGACACTCTGAAAGCTTCTCTGAAGGCCTTCAACATCAGCCACGACACATGGGAGCTGAATGCAATGGACAGACCAAAGTGACGTTCAGCTGTCCACAAAGGCGCCAAATCCTGTGAGGCCAACAGAATCGCTGCAGCAGAGCAACGCAGACAGGCCAGGAAAAGCAGTGCCAGCAAGTCCCCGACAGCCGCCATCATCCCCTGTCCACACTGCGTCAGAACCTTCCGGGCGCGGATTGGCCTGACCAGTCATCTGCGCACCCACAGAGCCCAACCCACCCACCCCCAGGATGACTAGATGGTCCTCGTCGATCCCGACGGACGAACCACCATATATTTGTGTACCTTCAGAGTGGATTTCTTCTACATCATTTTGCCAGAGGACAGCAATCTCGTTGCCATGTGTGTTTTTAATAGAGAGGGAGTGGCCGTAAGTCTATTTGTATTTCTTTTTATCACAATGGATTTCTCTGCGTGAAATTCGGGCTGCTCTCCCCAGGAAGAGCGCGTCGCTACACTACAGCGCCACCCTTTTTTTGTATTTTGTATTTTTCCTGCGTGTAGTTTTATTTGTTTTTGTTTTTTTTCCTATCGAAGTGGATTTTTCTACAGAATTTTGCCAGGAACAACCCTTTTGTTGCCGTGGGTTCTTTTACGTGCGCTAAGTGCATGCTGCACACGGGACCTCGATTTATCGTCTCATCCGAAAGACTAAAGGTAGAGCATGAGCATGAAAGGTAGAGCACGATGCTGTGCAAATCAAACGAATATTAGCATCATTTCCAAACCAACATTGCACAAATTTCTTCAAAACGGAACAGAGTCTCTGTGGGCTTTTCCAAATACAACAGACTGAGCAACACGCTAGACGCCACCTTCCTGGCATCAAAGATCTTTTCCCACCCCTCTTGCGGCCAGTCTGTGGCAGCCTTTGTTTGTGTGCGTGTGTCTGTCTGTCTGTCTGTCTGTGTCCCTGACTGCTTCTTAACTGGCCTGAGAGAAGTGAACAGAGTAAGATCGAACTGAACTGGACTCTACTGGACTGAACTGAATAGAAAACCAGAATGACTGATACAATAATTATGCTAATCATTTCCGCTGGCGCTGCTAAATGTTTGATGAATATATGTACGATTCCTTGGGGCCCGACAAAATCAGAATATATCAGATATACGTTGTCAATAGCGTTCGGTTGCAGTTTGCACGTGTTTCTAATTTCGATTTATCCATCGTGCTGGAAAATCTGTTGTTCTTAATTAAAAGTTCACAACCCCTTGAAATGGGGATTTGGCCTTGTATTGAATAAATTCTGATGAATTTACAAAATGCGAATGCGAATGATTTGAATATTCAGTACTGGGCCTTAGCCCGTCACAAAAGGGTGTAGATGGATATACAAACACATCACAGCCATAACAAATGTTAAACGTACATATCAACGTTCATGTGAAAATGGAGTCAGAGAGAGAGACAGGGACAGAGAGAGAGAGAGAGAGAGAGAGGGAGAGAGAGAGGGAGAGAGAGAGAGGGAGAGAGAGAGAGAATCATGTCAAAATGGAGTCACAGAGAGAGACACAGAGATAGAGACAGAGGGAGAGAGAGGGAGAGAGAGAGAGAATCATGTCCAAATGGAGTCACAGAGAGAGACACAGAGACAGAGACAGAGGGAGAGAGAGAGGAGGGTGGGCATGAGGGTGATGGAGGACAAGCGTGAAATTTCCAGCCCAAACAAATCTTTCCCATGTCAACAAAGCGGACATTTCCTGCAGGTGTGTGTGCTCTGCGAGACATGAGATTGAAAGGCGCAAAGTGCAAGCAGGAGTTATCAGGTGACACCGGCACCACAGAGTGAAGGGCTTTCTGACAGATGTGTGTGTGTGTGTGTGTGTGTGTGTGTGTTTTCGTATCGGGCTGCTGAAGTGGTGACAAACCACTCCTTCTCCTCCTCCAAGGAAAGCATTACGCCAAGAGGAAGAGGAGGAGGATTGGAGGAGGAGGATAATGAAGGGGCTGGAGGAAGAGAAAGAGGAGGAGGAGGAGGAGGAGACAGATTTAGATTCTGTGCACCTTCCCTGATGCCCCCTTGACGGGTGGAGAAAGATTAGAACTGTACACGTAGATATCAGGGTGTGAAAGAAGATTATATGCTGCTCCTGTTGATAACACTTTGGGTGTGGGTGCACAAACTGATTGTGACGAGTTTCGTGTTAGGTGTACTTTGGACAGATAGATTCACGTCAGTGGTTTGCGGGAGGTGGCGGTGGGGGCACTGGGTTGGGGTGGGGGTGGGTGGGTGGGGGGTTAGGTGTTGGTTTGACAAACACGCAACAGGATGAACAAGCATGTATCTGCTTGTGCACACACACACACACACACACACACACACACACACTCTCTCTCTCTCTCTCTGTCAACATATTACGTCTGATGTGTCTGTTTTTGCCGATCGCATTCGTAAAATGATTTTTGTGAGTCTCGTGTTTATGTGAATTTTGTTTATGGTGACTTGAAACAGGGCACTGTACCCGTCACCTTGTCTCACTGGCTGTGAAATTTATTGCATTAAAATATCAACTGTCAATTCTGTGTGTGTATGTGTGTGTGTGTGTGTGTGTGTGTGTGTGTGTGTGTGTTCTAAATAGAAGATAAATACGAACATTTTCAGATCGCGCGCACACACACACACACACACACACACACATACACACACACACACACACACACACACACACAGAGAGAGAGAGAGAGAGAGAGAGAGAGAGAGAGAGAAGCGAATACAAACTTCCATCGTTACGACAAGAAAAGACCGGCAAGGCCTAGGTTGTTTCGGAAGTACTACAGCTTTTCTTCTTTTATCCCTAATAGACTTTGGCCTCCGCATTACGCAATAAATACTCACTTCCATCGCTCACCTGCAACTCTGCAGTATGATATGAGTGGACCGCGTGTACTGCTGATGACAGCTGGCCCCCACGATACAGTCACACTGCTCACTCGTGGAGTGATGGCCTAGAGGTAACGCGTCCGTCTAGGAAGCGAGAGAATCTGAGCACGCTGGTTCTGAATCACGGCTCAGCCGCCGATATTTTCTCCCCCCCTCCACTAGACCTTGAGTGGTGGTCTGGACACTAGTCATTCGGATGAGACGATAAACTGAGGTCCCGTGTGCAGCATGCACTTAGCGCGCGTAAAAGAACCCACGGCAACAAAAGGGTTGTTCCTGGCAAAATTCTGTAGAAAAAATCCACTTCGATAGGGAAAACAAATAAAAACTGCACGCAGGAAAAAAAAAACCAAAAAATGGGTGACGCTGTAGTGTAGTGACGCGCTCTCCCTGGGGAGAGCAGCCCGAATTTCACACAGAGAAATCTGTTGTGACAAAAAGAGAAATACAAATACAAATACACTTATCGTGCCTGTTGAATTAAGGCGAAGGCTGATCTGTACTTGGCGTCATCATTGTCATTGTCAACAATTTTCGGATGTGTTACAGATAGTCTGGCAGCAAGTGAACCATTTCCAGGAACGGCCACACATTTACGCAAGCTCGTACACAGACGTATACACGCGCGTACACACGCACGCAAGCAAGCACACACACACGCATGCATTCACACAAAACAAAAAAAAAAAGAAGACAAAACAAAAAACACCAGTGTGTCCACGTTCTCACACATACGAATTGTGGTGGTCGTCGTTTTAGTACTGGCTTCGATGATTGTTGTTTATGTTGCGGGACTGGTTGTGATGATGATGATGATGATGATGATGATGATGATGATGGTGGTGGTGGTGGTGGTGGTGGTGGTTCTGGTTCTGGTTCTGGTTGTTACAGGACTGACTGTGTTAATAATATTGATGATGACGACGACAATGCTGATAATGATGATGATGGTTGTGTTGTTGTTGTTATTTTACAGGAGTGGCTGTGATGATGATAATGACAATGATGATAAGGATGATAAGGATGATGATGGGGATCGTTGCGGTTGTTGTTGTTTGTTTGTTTGTTTGTTGTTTTTTTTACAGAACTGGCTGTGATGATGATAATGATAATGACGACGATGATGATGATGACGACGACAACGATGATAATGATGGTGATGATGACAATGACGATGACGATGATGATGATGATGATGACGATGATGGTTGCTGCCACAGGACTGGTTGTGCAAGACCCTGACCTCCCTGCTGCAGTACACCCTGATGTCCAACTTCGCCTGGATGCTGGTGGAGGGCATCTACCTCCACAACCGCCTGGCCGTCTGTGTCTTCAGGTCTGACGCCCCCTTCAAGATCTTCTGCTTCATCGGCTGGGGTAGGTACAGGTGTCGCCCTTCCTCTGTGTCCTGGGTCCTGCAAGGATCGTGGCTGGTCTAGGTTCTTTGTTGCGTCTTTGTGGTGTTTGGTGGTGCGTGGTGTGAGGTGGGTGTGAGGGGGTGAGATAATGTTCTTTTGGGTTGGGTCAGGTTGGGTGGGTTGGGTTGGTTTTGGGATGAGTTGGTTTCGGTTTTGTGTTTGGATGGGTTGGGTTCTGTGTTTGGGTGGGTTGGGTTTTGTGTTTGGATGGGTTGGGTTTTGTGTTGGGGTGGGTTGGGTTTTGTATTTGGGTGGGGTGGTTTTTGTGTTTGGATGGGTTGGGTTTTGTGTTTGGATGGGTTGGGTTTTGTGTTGGGGTGGGGTGGGGTTTGTATTGGGGTGGGTTGGGATTTGTATTCGGGTGGGTTGGGATTTGTATTCGGGTGGGTTGGGATTTGTATTCGGGTGGGTTGGGTTTTGTATTCGGGTGGGTTGGGATTTGTATTCGGGTGGGTTGGGATTTGTATTCGGGTGGGTTGGGTTTTGTGTTTGGGTGGGGTGGTTTTTGTGTTTGGATGGGTTGGGTTTTGTGTTTTGATGGGTTGGGTTTTGTGTTTTGATGGGGTGGGTTCGGTTTTGTATTCGGGTGGGTTGGGATTTGTATTCGGGTGGGTTGGGTTTTGTATTCGGGTGGGTTGGGATTTGTATTCGGGTGGGTTGGGATTTGTATTCGGGTGGGTTGGGTTTGGTATTCGGGTGGGTTGGGTTTTGTGTCGTGGATTGGGTTTTGGGGTGGGGTGGGGGTGGGTTTTGTGTTGGGGTGGGGTGGGTTTTGTGTTGGGGTGGGTTCGGTTGGGTTGGGCAGCGTGGGGTTGGGTTTGTGTTGGGGTGGTACATGGTGTGAAGTGGTGTGTGGGATGAGATGCTGTCGAACAGTGTTGGGTTGGGTTTCGTGCTGTGTGGTGGTGGTGGTATGTGGTGTGAGGTGGTGTGTGGTGTGAGGTGGTGTGTGGTGTGAGGTGGTATGTGGTGTGGGGTGGTGTGGGGTGGTGTGTGGTGTGAGGTGGTGTGTGGTGTGAGGTGGTGTGTGGTGTGAGGTGGTGTGTGGTGTGAGGTGGTGTGTGGGATGTGATTGTGTCGGATTGTGATATGTTAAGTTGGGTTCGGTTCGGTTTGATTGAGTTGGGTGGGGTTTTGTGTTGTGTTTCGCCTTGTTGTGGCGATATGTGGTGTGAAGTGAAGTGTGGTTTGAGACCGTTTTGTTTTGGGTCAGATTGTGTTGTTGTTATTGTTGTTGTTGTTGTTCTTCTTCTTCTTCTTCGTTCGTGGGCTGCAACTCCCATATTCACTTGAGCCTCCACGTGCATGACCGTTTTTTTCGCGTCATGTAGGCAGTCGTTTTCGTAGGGGGTGGGGGTGGGGGGGGGGTTTGCATGCCGGGTATAATTTTATTTCCATAACCCACCAAACGCTGACATGGGTTATGGGATCTTTAACGTGCGTATTTGATCTTCTGCATGCGGATACACACGAATGCGGGTTCAGGCACTAACAGAAGGTGTGCACATCCGGTGACCTGGAAGATCGGAAAAATCCCTACCCTTTACCCACCAGGTGCCGTTACTAGGATTCGAACCCGGGACCCTCAGACTGAAAGTCTAACGCTTTAGTTAACCCACTTGGATGTTGCGCCCGGCATTCGTTGAGCCAGACAAAAGTAAGTGTTTACCTGGATTGGAGACCGCTGCCACGTTACATCCAAAGACAGTTCCCATAAATTTTGCTGACACCTAAGACTTTTAACACAACATTACCTCGTGTACGAAAATGGGGGAAGAAGGAAGGAAGGAAGGAAAAGGAAAGTCGAGACTGAGATCAAGATGAATGCATAATGCTGCAGTGGAATGTCCGCTTAGGTTTGAGACAGCGTGGGAGGGCTACAGGTTATGTTATAAATGTTTTCACAAATCTGCCCCTTCCTATC
>NC_134894.1:44592221-44594721 GCF_041734735.1 Babylonia areolata | reverse complement strand
GAATTAACATAGGTCAAGATAATGATCAATCAATGAATAAAATGACATGATTAAAATGATAATAATAATAATAATAATAACAATAATAATAATAATAATAATTAAAGAGGCTAAAATAAGCATGCACATGTAAAAAAAACAAAAACAAAACTAATAAGAGAGAGAGAGAGAGAGACAACGGAACGGAATGGTTTATTCACATGTAGGCCTCAGCGCCACGTGAAAGGGGTTAATATTAGCGAGTGAGAGAGAGAGAGCATTCATACTTTTATCAGAGAGAGTGAGAGATGGGGAGGGGTGAGGGGGGGAGAGTGGCAGGGGAAGAGAGAGAGAGAGAGGGGAGGGGGCGGGTTCGTGGTATCTATGGGAAACGCAGAGTGTGTTGTTGGTGACATTTCCTGCATCTTCCGTTTTCGGAGGAAACCGATACAGTATAAAGAAAACAAAGGGAGCGGGAGGTGGGCGGGGGGGGGGGGGGGGGGAACAAAACCAAAACACACACACACACACACAAAAAAAAAAAACGAAATGAAAGAAATGCTGAAATGGAAAGGAAAGAGAGAAAGAAGGGGGAAGAAAATGTGTGAATGTATGAATGATTCAGCAATCCAGTGAGTGAATGATTGAATGAGCGGTTGAATGAATGAAAGTGATTAGAACAGGGTGTTGTTACTGTGTCCTTATTGTTACTTCCTCTTCTTCTTCTTCGTTCACTCGTATGCACACGAGTGGGCTTTTACGTGTATGACCGTTTTTACCCCGCCATGTAGGCAGCCATACTCCGTTTTCGGGGGTGTGCATGCTGGGTATGTTCTTGTTTCCATAACCCACCGAACGCTGACATAGATTACAGGATCTTTAACGTGCGTATTTGATCTTCTGCTTGCATATACACACGAAGGGGGTTCAGGCACTAGCAGGTCTGCACATATGTTGACCTGGGAGATCGTAAGAATCTCCACCCTTTACCCACCAGGCGCCGTCACCGTGATTCGAACCTGGGACCCTCAGATTGACAGTCCAACGCTTTAACCACTCGGCTATTGCGCCCGTCATTGTTACTTCCAATTGTCAGTCTTATATTAAAAAAAAAAAAAAAAAAAAAAAAAAAAAAACCCACCTCAAACTGCAAATAAATGTTGCACTGAAAACTTAAGACTTTTCCTCTGAAGTCATTGTTTTACGTTGCAAAGGAACTGCATAATTATCTTGCATTGCAAAAGAACTGCCTGTTTCTTTGGCATTTATCGTTATTTCCGTTTTTAACAGGAAATATCAGAGACAAGATATTGACAAAGCGACAGATTGTGAAAGGCATTGTCACAACGGCTTTCTGATGTCAGAAAAAAAAAAATTTGAAAGAGTGGCAGACACGGACGTGAGAAAGCGATGGAGGGTGTGTGTGTGGGGTGAGTGTGTGTGGGGGGGGATTAGATTGCGTCCTTTTGTAGTATGGATGTGGTGTGTGTGTTGTGTTGATACCATTTTGATGTCGGACTATTTTGAGACGGACACCCATGCCGAGAGAGAGAGAGAGACAGAAAGAAAAAAAAATGATACAGAACAAATTCTTTTTTTTTAACTTTTTCCTGCGAATCTCTTCTTCTTCTTCTTCTTCTTTTTTCTTTCTTTCTTTCTTTCTTTTTCGTTGCAAAATTCTGCTGAACCTCATACCGCCTAAAGCGCCCCTTGTTTTAAGTTGGTTGATTGATAGAAAGGTGCTATGCCCACACCACCTTCCACCCTCCTCCTCCGCACGCACACCCTCCGCCCCACCTCCACTCTCCCACCACTCCTTGATCCCCCTGGCCCCCCAACCCCCTAATCCCCACTTGAGCTCCTGATCAAATGGAAATCAACGGGTCATGGATCAGGGTGATCGGGTGCACGTGGGCGGGAACGTTCATCAATATCAAATAAATCACATGAAAGCGTGATTTTTGTTTTTATCTCTCCCCCACCCACCCCCACCTTCATCTTCGTGGGATGGGATCCAGGAAAAGGAAGGAAAACTTCTGGTTTTATTTTTCGCTTATCTTCTTCTTCTTCTTCTTCTTCACCTTCACCTCCCCGCCAATAAATAATGTAATTAATGTGACTATACGTGTGTGTGTGTGTGGGTGGGGGGAAGGTGTGTGGGGGGGGGGGGGGGGGGCAAGCGCCTGTGCGTGAGCTTATACACTCACGCACGCCCGTGCGCAAGTATACACACACATACACACACACGCACGTACGCACGCACGCACACATACACACACACGTCTAAAATTACAGCATGCGGATAGACATTAAACTGAAGAACACACACACACACACACACACACACACACACACACACACACACACACACACACACACACACACACACACACACACACGCACGCACGCACGCACGATCGCACACACACACAATCTCTCTCACACGTCTAAAATCACAGGATGTGGATAGACGTTAAACTGAAGAACACACACACACACACACACACACACACACACACAC
>NC_134894.1:44554721-44587221 GCF_041734735.1 Babylonia areolata | reverse complement strand
TCTCTTTCTTTTTCTCTCTCTCTCGCTCTCCCTTTCTCTCTCTCTCTTTGTGCACATACATTCTCTCTTTCTTTCACACATTCTCTTTCTCTTCCCCCTCTCTCTCCCTTTCTCTCATTCTCCCCCTTTCACTGACACCGTCAATGTCTAGATAGAAAGATACATACATACATACATACATACATACATACATACATTTCTTCTTCTTTTTTATTTTTCTTCTTTTTTTCTCCCAAAGACCCACACCCACCCAGCCACAACCCAGCGTCTATCTGCCGCCATCGCAGCCTCAGCAGTCTTATTGTGATTTTATTCAAGTGGTTGGGTCGCCATAAAGCCACTCGCCGGTGAAGAACCCGAACTGATTCTGAATCACTTCATTGGTGTTAACCTGTGTTACCTGTTCCAGTTTGAAATGTGAAGGACACCACGCGCAAATCCTCCTAATGACGACAACAGTTGCTTATTTAACGGATCCGGACAGAATGAGCACCCATCTCCTCATCTCCAACCCCACGCCCCACCCCCACTCCGTCCCCATCCCATCCCCATCCCATCCCATTCCTGTTCCCATCCCTGTTCCAACCTCCATCCCATCCCCATCCCATTCCCATCCCCATCCCATTCCTGTTCCCATCCCTGTTCCAACCTCCATCCCATCTCATCCCATGCCATCTCATCCCATCCCCATCCCATCCCCATCCCCATCCCATCCCCATCCCATCCCCATCCCATTCCCATCCATCCCATCCCCATCCCATTCCCATCCATCCCATTCCCATCCTCATCCCATCCTCATCCCATCCCATTCCCATCCATCCCATCCCCATCACATCCCATCCCCATCACATTCCCCTCCCATTCCCATCCCTAGTCCATCCCATCCCATTCTCATCCCCATCCCATTCCATCCCCATCCCATTCTCATTCCCATCCCCGTCCCATCCTATCCATTCCCATCCCCATCCCATCCCCATCCCAATCCCATTCCTGTTCCCATCCCTGTTCCCGCCCCCATCCCATCTCATCCCATGCCATCCCATCCCCATACCATCGCCATCCCATTCCCATCCCCATCCCATCCCCATCCTATCCCAATACCATCGCCATCCCATTCCCATCCCATTCCCCTCACTTTCCCATCCCTAGTCCATCCCATCCCATTCTCATCCCCATCCCATCCCATTCCCATCCCCATCCCATTCCATCCCCATCCCATTCTCATCCCATACCCATCCCATTCCCATTCCCATCCCACCCCATCCCCCATCCCCATCCCATCTCCATCCCATCCCCACCCATCTCCATTCCATCCCCATCCCATCTCCATTCCATCCCATCCCATTCTCATTCCCATCCCCGTCCCATCCTATCCATTCCCATCCCCATTCCATTCCCATCCCCATCCCCATCCCCATCCCATCCTATCCATTCCCATCCCCATTCCATTCCCATCCCCATCCCCATCCCCATCCCATCCTATTCCCATCCCCATCCCCATCCCCATCCCATCCCCATCCCATCCCCATCCCATTCTCATCCCCATCCCCGTCCCATCCTATCCATTCCCATCCCCATTCCATTCCCATCCCCATCCCCATCCCCATCCCATCCTATTCCCATCCCCATCCCATCCCCATCCCATCCCCATCCCATTCCCATCGAGTGAAGCCCACCACCACCACGGCCCTCCCACGACAATCGCCATGACTGCTGACATTGAGTAACACGTCACAGGCATGGAAACTGAGGAGGGGTGGGGGAGCGAGGGGTGGGAGTGGGGGGGGAAGGGGGCGGGGAGTCGAAATTGACTTCACCAAGAGAGAAGAGCATAATCAGCCACAGAATCTGGTACAATATCCAATGTCTTCATGATGGATGAGGATGCGATGATGTATGGGCTGCTGTGGATATCCGTTTCGTTTGCGATATATATATATATATATATATATATATATATATATATATATATATATATATATATATATATATATATATATATATATATGTGTGTGTGTGTGTGTGTGTGTGTGTGTGTGTGTGTGTGTGTGTGTGTGTGTGTGTGTGTGTGTGTGTGTGTGTGTGTGTGTGTGTGTAAGAATGCGATAATGTAAGGGCTGCTGTGGATATCCGTTTCGTTGCGTGTTATATATATATATATATATATATATATATATATATATATATATATATATATATATATATATATATATATGTGTGTGTGTGTGTGTGTGTGTGTGTGTGTGTGTGTGTGTGTGTGTGTATGAGAATGCAATGATGTAAGGGCTGCTGTGGATATCCGTTTCGTTTGTGTTATCTGCCTATCTATCTATCTATCTATCTATCTATCTATCTATCTATATATACATATGTATATATATATATATATATATATATATATATATATATGTATCTCTGTGTGTGTGTGTGTGTGTGTGTGTGTGTGTGTGTGAGAGAGAGAGAGAGAGAGAGAGAGAGAGAGAGAGAGAGAGAGATGTGAAACGATGTTAAAAGGAAAAGGAAAGCGGATGTCCGTTTCGATTTAAGACTATTCAACAAGGTCTTTCGTGCATCAGCCCGACCATAACATATCTATATAATATCTAACTATAAGGAGACAGATGACGGGAGAGAGAGAGGGGGGGGGGGGGTAGAGGGGGGCGGAAGAGATGGACAGAGACGGGGGGGGGGGGAGAGAGAGAGAGAGAGAGATTATATAGAGAGAGTTCCATGGTTGCCCACAATGCGCTGTGAAAACTTAATCGTTGAAGGGCTGATCCCTGTTTCATACTGTCACAAATGGAAAACGCTGGGCCCTCACATCTTCTTCCTCATCATGTTTAATTCCGTGAAACACAGCGTAGAGCATGGAGCACGTCCGGGAGGGTTGGGGGTGGGGGGGTGGGGGGGGGGGGGGGACAATGTGTGTGATGCTCTCCACAGACAGCCACAGAGAGGGGGAGATTAGGAGGCAGAGATAGAAACCGACATACAGAGTAGAGGGGAGAGAGGAGAGGGAGAAACGCAGAAAGGAGGGAGAGGGAAAGAGAGGGGAAGGGGAAAAGAGACGATTGAAGGAGAGAGAGAGGGGGGAGAGGGGGAAAGAGATGAGTGAAGGAGAGAGAGAGGGGGGAGGGGGAAAGAGATGAGTGAAGGAAAGAGAGGGGAAAGAGATGAGTGAAGGAGAGAGAGGGGGAAGGGGGAAAGAGATGAGTGAAGGAGAGAGAGGGGAGAGAGATGAGTGAAGGAGAGAGAGGGGGTAGGGAGAAAGAGATGAGTGAAGGAGAGAGAGGGGGTAGGGGGAAAGAGATGAGTGAAGGAGAGAGAGAGGGGGGAGGGGAAAGAGATGAGTGAAGGAGAGAGAGAGGGGGGAGGGGGAAAGAGATGAGTGAAGGAGAGAGGGAGGGGGAGGGAGGGGGAAAGAGATGAGTGAAGGAGAGAGAGAGGGGGAGGTGGAAAGAGATGAGTGAAGGAGAGAGAGAGGGGGAGGGGGAAAGAGATGAGTGAAGGGAGAGAGGGGGGAAAGAGATGAGTGAAGGAAAGAGAGGGAGGTAAGGGGGGAAAGAGATGAGTGAAGGAGAGAGAGGGGGAAAGAGATGAGTGAAGGAAAGAGAGGGGGAAAGAGATGAGTGAAGGAGAGAGAGAGGGGGGAAAGGAGAGAGAGAGAGAGGGGGAGGGGGAAAGAGATGAGTGAAGGAGAGAGAGAGGGGGGAGGGGGAAAGAGAGAGTGAAGGAGAGAGAGGGGGGAGGGGGAAAGAGATAGTGAAGGAGAGAGAGAGGGGGGGAGGGGACAGAGATTGAGGAAGGAGGAGAGAAGGGGGGAGAGGGGGAAAGAGATGAGTGAAGGAGAGAGAAGGGGGGAGAGGGGAAAGAGAGGTGAAGGAAGAGAGAGAGGAGAGGGGGGAGGGAGGAGCAGAGACGAGTGAAGAGAGAGAAGGGAGGGGAGGGGAAGAAGAAGAGAGACAGGACAGAGAGAGAGGAGGAGGGAAGAGATGGATGAGGAGAGAGAGGGGGAGGGAAAGAGAGTGAAGGAGACGAGAGAGGGAGGTGGAGGGGGAAGGTGACATGAAGAGAGAGAGAGGGTGGAAGGAGGGAAGGAGAGAATGGACTAAGAACTGAGAAGCAACGGCGAGGAACAAATCTGTTTCGAAGAGAATATGAGAGTGAAAGGAGTGCAAAGATCTGATAAGGAGTGCATACCCGCGCGCGGAGTGTTATTGTGGTCTGGAAATGTATGAGTGAAGGGGTGGGCGAGTGTGTGTGGGTGTGCGTGAAGTGGTGTGGGTGGTGTGTGTGTGTGTGTGGATGGTGTAGTTGTAGGTGGGGTGGTACGAGGCGTATGTCGATATGTTTTTCTTGTTTTGCTCGGTAAAAATCAAGAAAGAGAAAAAGGCTTTTTGGATTTGCGTGGGTCATACATATTCTTCTCTTCTTCTCTGTTCTTTGTTGGAGATGGTGAGTTTTGTCCTGCAATATGTTCTTTTTGTTGTTGTTTTGGATGGGGTTTTGTTGTTGTCTTCTTCTTAGGGGGGGGGGGATTGCGGGGGGGGGGGGGGGGAGGATGGGGAGGAGGGGGGGAAGGGGGAAGGATTTTTCTGTTATTCTGTCTTTTACTCATGCTCTTTGTTTGTCGATGCTGGGGCGTCCACATTTTGAAATGACGGTGATTACCTTGAAGCTGCGAGTAATCAAAGCGGAGGTGGAAAACTAAAGAAGCCGGAGGGTTCTGACCGGGGGGCGGGAGGGGGAGTTGGGGTGGAGGGGTGGGGGTGGGGGGCTCGAAGAATACGGCACTGTCAGAAGCTGACAAAACCGCTGTGTTAGAAAAAAAAAATGACGCTGATCAGGGCTAAGGTCGTCGAAGCATGCAGCTCAAAGAACGATGGTCTGTCGTATTAAAAACGCATTTTCGGAGTAGATATCTGTATACACACAAAACTGTAGGCTTTTGTATAGAGGTGTGCGTTGTTGTTGTCTTGGTTGTCTCTGTGTGGCTTGAGACACGCGCTCTGTCTTGTCTCTGTTTGCTGTTGTCTCCTTCTCCTTCTTCCGTTGCGACAAAGCTAATTGTTGTTGTTTGTACATTGTACCGGAAATGGCTCTCTGGTGATTCCCTTGAGAGATGCATTGTGCTTGTCGGGAAAACAAGTGCAAGTGGGAAAAAGATATTCGTGACTGGTGGATTCAACGCTGGTAAGACCAAGCCAAATATTTTAGGAAGCATTGGATTTGAAACATGATGTGTTAAATTGACAGAAATCGAGGTGTATTACAAGATTTGATCGGTATTAATGATTGAGCTGCAGGTTTGTAAAAACATTGAAGTGTCTGATGTGTGTCCATACGCAAAACCGAAGAAAGATGAGAGATGTAGGCGTTAAAATTTGTTACATGAAAGAGTTGATCTGATGTACCAAAAATGTGGAAGGAGTACATTTTGCCTTTGTGTGAGACGAGCAAAGAAGAAGAAGAAGACTCCTTCGAATGTGCGAACACCTTGGTTTTTGTGGCCAAACGACGCTACTTTGTTTTAACGTGATAATCTGCTACGGCTTGTACAAGGCCTTAGAGAATATGGCTAACTTCAAAGATTAGCTCTGACAAGACAAATTTTATTGTCAGGCTAACATTATCTGTTTTCCCTCATGTTAGACAACTTTGAGGCATCCCAAGCATTGTGCAAGTCTGATCTGATCCAATCTCCTCCCCTCCGCTCTCTCTCTCTCTCTCTCTCTGTCTCTCTCTCGATGTTATGTCTAAGTCTGTTTGTGCTGTCGTTGTTGTTGGTTTGATTTTACGTCATTTGTATTTGTTTGTGTTTAGGGTGTGTGTGTGTGTGTGTCCCCTTTTGTTTGTTTGTGCTCTCGTCGTTCTTCGTTCGCTCTGTTTTGTGTTGACTGTCGTGCTCTGTTATCATTTGCAAGGCACGTATATGTCTGTATGATGTATTTCTTTCTTATGTTTTGCTCCGGTAAAAATCAAAGAAAGAGAAAAAAAGGCTTTCTTTGATTTTCGTTGGGTTGATACTATATTTCCTTTTCTCTCTCTCTCTGTTCTTTTGCTTGGAGACTGGTGACGTTTTGTTCCTGCAATATGTTCTTTTTGTTGTTGTTTTGGATTGGGTTTTTGTTGTTGTTCTTCTTCTTAGAGGGGGGGGGGGTTGCGGGGGGGGGGGTGGGGGGGGGGGGGGGTAGAGGGGGGACGGCTAGTTTTTTCTGTTTATTCCTGTCTTTTACTTTCTATTGCTTCTTTGTTTGTTCGTGCCTGGGGCGTCCACATTTTGAAATGACGGCTTGAATCTTCACCCCTCTGAAGCTGTCGCATGTTATCATCTCAAAGTAACCCAGCCTTGCTCCCAGTGTGTGTGGATAAACTTAAAGAATGCCGGAGGGGTTTCTCCTGACCTGGGGGGTCGGGAGGGGGGTTGGGGGTTGGGGGGTGGGGGTGGGGGGCTCTGAAGAATACAGGCACTGTCAGAAGCTGACAAAACCGCTGCTGTTAAAAAAAAAAATAGCACGCTGATCACGCTAAGTTCGTCGATGCATGCAAGCTCAAAACGATGGTCTGTCGTATTAAAAACGCATTTTCGGAGATTAGATATCTGTATACACACAAAACATGTAGGCTTTTGTTTATAAGGTTGTTGCTGTTGTTGTTGTTCTTGGTTTTTCTTCTGTGTGAGCTTGATGAACGCGTCTCTGTCTTTGTCTCTGTCTCTGTCTCGCTTTGTCTCTCTCTCTCTCTCTCTCTCTCTCTCTCTCTCCAGTTGCAGACAAAGCTATATTGTTGCTTGTTTGTTACATTGTACCTGGAAATGGCTCTCTGTATGATTCCCATGAAAAGAAAGATGGCATTGTGCTTGTCGAGGAAAACACAGTGCAAGTGCTGGAAAAGAATATTCGTATATCTCGGTGTTTGGTGATTTTCAACGCTGGTAACAAACCAGCCAAATATTTCTAGAAAGCATTGATGATTTGAAACCTGATGTTGTTAAATATTGACAGAAATCTGAGGTGTATTACAACAAGATTTTGACTCGGTATAACTGATTTAGCTGTCAAAGGTTTTGTATAAAAACATTGAATGTGTCTGATCTGCTGTGTCCATTATGCAAAAATCAAAGAAAGATGAAATACTTTTTGTTCATTTGGCTGTTAACAAGTTTGTTTTAACATTGAAAGAGTCTGATCTGCTGTATTCATTATCCAAAAAAATGTAAGGAAGATGAAGTACATTTTGCTCTTTGTTGTGAAGCACCGACTAGCACAAGAAAGAAAAAAAAACTCCTTCGAATTGGACGAACAACCTTGGTTTTTGTTGTCCAAAACTGACGCTACTTTTTTTTAACGTGATTAATCTCTCTACGGACTTGTACAAGGCCTTTAGAGAAATAGCTACTTTCTAATTTGATTGCTCTGATCAAGATTACATTTTATTGTTTTCAGTGTAATCATTATCTGTTATTCACTCTTCATGTTGCACATATCTTTTGTAGGGGCCATGGCCTCAGTCATCTGTGTGTCTGTATCTGTATCCATATTCTCTCTCTCTCTCTCTCTCTCTCTCTCTCTCTCTCTCTCTCTCTCTCTCTCTCTCTCTCTCTCTCTCTCTCTCTCTCTCTCTTGCTCGCTCGCTTTCGCTCTCTCTGGTTTTGATTTTTAATCGTCATTTTATTCATTTTATTTATTATTTCTAAGGATATCACGTTTTAGGGTTTGGTATTTCATTTGACACCCCCCCCCCTCTCTCTCTCTCTCTGTCTCTCTCTCTCTCTCTCTCTCTCTCTGTCTCTCTCTGTCTCTCTGTCTCTCTCTCTCTCTCGCTCACTCGCTCTCGCTCTCTGTATATATTTTGAAGACACGATGTCAATTTCATAAAGTTGGTGGGCATTTTTTTGGTGTTCTTTTTGTTTTCTTTTTCTTTCTCTTTCATCACAAAAAAGAATGTATATTTCATATCTTTGCTTCAGGTTTTCCTTTTGAGTTTCTATTAATTTTTTTGCTCCCTTTTTTTTCTGTTTTCTTTTTTGTTTTTTGTTGTTGTTTTTTTGTTTTTTGTTGTTGTTGTTTTTTGACGATGTTAGATTCAGCAAGGCGACAGCATTTGTTCTTTTTCTCCTCTTTGCCACCTCCTTCTCGTCCTCTTCCTAACACTTCCATATCTTTCCTCTTCAATTTATGATGTGTGTGGGGGTGTTTTTCTGCTTCATGTGAAGGCGTGGTGAAATGCAGCTTTTAGCTAATCCATTTTCACCCAATGAAATGTTCCTGTTCCAGACCCCACCTATCATCTCCTAACCCCCAGCCCCCCCAACCCCTGTCTCTCTCTCTCTCTCTCTCTCTGTCTCTCTCTGTCTCTCTCTCTCTCTCTCTCTCTCTCTCTCTATATATATATATATATATATATATCTTTCATTCTTTCTTTCTCTGACTCTCTCACCCTCTTTCTCTCTCTCTGTCTATCGATCTATCTCTATCTTTCATTCTTTCTTTCTTCCATTCTCTCACTCTATCTATCTATCTATCTCTAGATGTCTATCGATCTATATCTTTCATTTTCTCTCTCTCTCACTTTCTCTCTCTCTCTCTCTCTATCTATCTATCTATCTATCTATCGATCTATCACTATCTTTCATTCTTTCTTTCTCTCATTCTCTCTCTCACTCTCTCTCTCTCTCACTCTCTCTATCTATCTATCGATCTATCACTATCTTTCATTCTTTCTTTCTCTCATTTTTTCTCGCTCTTTCCCTCACACACACACACACACACACACACACACACACACACACACACACACACACACACACACACACACACACACACACACACCAAATTTCTCCAGTTGGAGATAATAAAGTTATTCTTATCTTATCTTACACACACACACACACACACACACACACACACACACACACACACACACACACACACACACACACACACACACACACACACACAGCCTCTCTCTTTCTCTCTCTCTCTCTCTCTCTCTCTCTCTCTCTTTCACAGACCCACATCCTCTCTTTCTTTCACACATTCTCTCTCTCTCTCTGTGACTCTCTCAATGTCCAGATAGATAAATAGATAGAGACATAGATAGATAGATAGATAGATAGATAGATACCGCTGCCCCCACCCCCACCCCCAACTCCGATCCTCCTCCCGTCTGGTTTTGTCATATACAAACGGAGAGAGTAATCTGTGAACAGGAGCTGGGATAGTTACTTGTGACTGGAGTTATCTTGTGGCGTGAGCCCTGGCTTGTGGGTGGGATTCGTATGCAGACACAGTCTTGTGGGAAAGACTGGATGGAGACCATCTCTCTTTCAGTATCTTCTCTCTCCATCTGTCTGTTAAAACTCTGTGTGTGTGTCTCTCTGTATATCTCTGTCTGTCTGTATTTGTCTATCTGTCGGTCTCTTTCTGTTTGTCTGTTTGTCTGTCTCTCTCTCTCCCTCTCCCCCCCCCCCCTTTCTCTCTCTCTCCTTCTTCTTCTTCTTCTTTATATACAATTTTCTTTGCTAAGAGGGCCGGATGTAAACAAGCATATTGTGCTTATTCCTTTACCCTCCTAAAATTTCGTTCGTTCGTTCGTACGTTAGCTCTCTCTCTCTCTCTCTCTAAATATATGTATACACACACATAGATAGATACATACATACATAGATACATAGATAGTTAGATATAAACAATTCAGTCTTCTTGAAAGAAGAATAAGAAGAAAAGAAACCACAAAAAAGAAGAAAAAATTGTACACATACGGTGTGGGGTTTTTTTTTGTTTGTTTGTTTTTTTTTGGGGGGGGGGGGGGGGTTGTTGTTGTTGTTTGATTGTTTTTTGTTGGTTTTTGTTTGTTTGTTTGTTTGTTGTTGTTTTTTTTGTTGGGGTTTTTTGTTGTTGTTTTTTTTAATCCCATTCTTCGGCAATGTGTTTTGTTGGTCGTTTTGTTTTCTTTTGTTGCGTGGAAGAAAGTTTGAGAAGTGTGGCAACTCTGTCCGTCCTCGCATGGGCTTAAGTTTTTCTAGAACTTGAAATGACAGCTTCGGGGCAAAGAGGTTGGCGGGGGGAAGCAGGAAGGACATTGAGAGCTGATTTCTCTGAGGAGTGTTCCAGTTAGCCAAAGACCCCTGGCCCAACAAACATGATCCCACAGCCACTGTGTTGTGTGGGTGGGGGGGTGAGGGGAAAGGGTGTTGGGGGAAGGGGTCCCGGGGGGCGTGGGGAGGAGCTTACCTGCACGGCATAGGGGCTCGAGGGGTTGAGGTGGGGGTGGGGGATGGGGATGGGGGTGGGGATGTGACAGGAGACAAGGAATCCGCGATGGATTAAAAAACATACTGTTTGCGTGTAGTGTGGTGATGCTTTCGTGATGACTTGCTCCGTGTAGGGTTTTGTGTCTTGGCTGGTTGTGTCTGTCTTTCTGTAGTTTATATGAAGATAGATGGATAGATATATATTTGTTATTTTATTTATTTATTTATTTATATCATATATATATATATATATATATATGTGTGTGTGTGTGTGTGTGTGTGTGTGTGTGTGTGTGTGTGTGTGTGTGTGTGTGTGTGTGTGTGTGTGTGTGTGTGTGTGTGTTGATGGGTGGGTTGTGCTAGGGGTGGGGAAGATGGGGGTGGGGGAGTGTACGGGAGGTGGGGGAGGGGGTGTGTGTGGGGCTTACGCGTGTGTGCTTAATTGTAAATAATACAATGTTGTCCAAAACTATATAGTGTACGTTCTGTTTTCTCGGTTAGTCAGTTGTTTTTTGTTTGTTTGTTGGTTTTTTGTGTGTTTGTTTTTTTATTGTTGTTGTTGTTTTTGTTGTTGTTTTGGGGTTGGTTTGTTTTGTTTTGTTGGTTTAAAAAAAATTTGTTGTTGTTGTTGTTGTTGTTTGTTGTTGTTGTTGTTTTTTTTTTGGGGGGGTTGTTTGTTTTGTTGTTTTTTGTTGGTTTGTTTGTTTTTTTTATTTAGTTTTTTGCTTAGCTTTGTTTTGTTGGTTGGTTGGTTTTGTGTGTTCCTTTGTGTTGTTATTTTTCTTTTTACAGAAAAAATGTCAACAACAAAAAATGGTATCCCTGTTCAATGAAATGGTTCATGTGTAAACAAATGATCAGTAATAGATTATGAATGATGTTAATGACACGAGAAAAATGTCTGCTTCTGCATCTCTGTGTGTTTCAGATAAACTGTGCATTCCTGGTGAACATCATTCGTGTCTTGGTGGTGAAGCTGAGAACAAACAACAGGCTAGAGTCGCTCAGAATACGGTAGGTGAACATACCGTTTGACCCTGGCCCACAAAGTTATCAGGGAAATTCCGTTTTTCGGGAATCCCCGAAGAAGTGTTTGGGGTTCTTTTTCGCATTGAAGTCGGTTGGGGTTACATTAAAAGTCCCTTTCTCCCTCGCTTTATTTAGAAGCTTGTGGCATCTGTCCCTGTTGTTTCGTCCGTCCTTTTGTTTTCTTCTGCTGGGCTTTGCACTTTGGTGTTGTCATCGGAGAGAACAGTCCAAATTCCACACACAGAAATTCATTGTGACAAACAGCAGTACAATACAATACAATACAATACAATACAATACAATACAATATCTTGTCAGCGGTGGGTCTGTGAGTGGAATTATTACATCCTGTTTTCGGAATGACAGTCTACCTTGGAGTTGTCCTCGGATTCAGACAGCAGTCCCTGAGAATTCCACGCGCAGAAATCTATTATGAAAGCAATGCAATGCAATGCAATGCAATGCAATACAATACAATACAATACAATATGCTTTCAGTGGCGGGTCTGTGAGCGGAGTTATTGCGACCTGTTTCCGGAGTGACACTACCTTGGGGTTGTCCTCTGACTGAGAGAGCAGTCCCAGCGAATTTCACACATAGAAATATGTTATGAAAACAAGTAAAGCAATACAATGCGATACAATACAATTCAGTACAATACAATACAATGCAATGCAATACAATACAATGCATTGCAATATAATACAATACAATGCAGTGCCTTGCAATACAATATGATGCAATACAATACAAGACAATACGATGCAATACAATATAATACAGTACAATACAATATGATACGATACGATACACAAGGTTCAGCACTATATAAATACCATTATCATTATTATTATGCGATACGATACGATACGATACGATACGATACGATACGATACGATACGATTCGATACGATACGATACGATACGATACGATAATCGATACGATACGATACGATACGATACGATACGATACGATTCGATACGATACGATACGATACGATACGATACGATACGATACGATACGATGCAACATCAGTGCCGGAGTTTTCTGAGTGGCAATCTTACCTTCTCTGTTTGTCTCCGTCCATACCGCGCGGAAAACGCTTCAGCATTGATTGCTTCGACACTGTTTGTCATCTGCCTCCCTCTGCTTCTGTCTGTCTGTTTCTGTGTATGTCTCTGCCCTTGCCTATGTGTCTCTGTCTGTCTGTCTGTCTGTCTACCTTTTTGTCTCTATCTCTGTCTGTCTGTCTGTCTCTCTCCCTCTCTCTCTCATTCTCTCTCTCCCTCTCTCCCTCTCTCTCTCTCTCCCTCTCTCTCTCTCCTCTCTCTCTCTGTCTCTCTGTCTCTGTCTATCTCTGTCTTTCTGTGTCTCTCTGTCTCTGTCTCTGTCTCTGTCTCTGTCTCTCTCTCTCTCTCTCTCTCTCTTTCAGCGTGCGCGCGCCCGTGTATGAAGATGCCTTCTTTCCGTAAACCGTGCACTTTACGACTGTTTTGTAGAAGAAGAGAAAGAAAGACATAAAGACTGAGAAGAAGGAATAAAGTTAAGAAACCAACAAATGCAGGCAACAAGATATTGCTCTAGTTTTCTCTTTTTCTCTTTTTTTCTTTCTTTTTTTTTTTTATAAGAAATAGTGTTACATGGTTGTTCAAATACACTCAGCCAGACACACACATCAGTATCTTTGTCGTTGCTATTGCTTTTCTTCAGAGAAACAGAACATGGGTTAACACAAGAGAGGCAAGACCTTCAAGACTCACTTGTGACTGAGAGTAAAACACACAAGCTTTTTATGTATTGAGTATAATTTCAAAATGTAATGTTTAAGATGAGAAAGATCAGTTTAAAGCAAATTAAGTCCCCTAGCATTAATTACAGAGTAATTTCCCTTTTTTTACTATCTGCACCAAAACGTTTGCAAAATAAATAAAACTTCCATGCTTAGCAAAAGAAGTTCCTGTTTGAACAAAAAATGATAATAATGACTCCTCTTGTGGTTGTGTCAGAATAAGAGGTCAAAGTCCCAAGTTACGAGAATACCAAAAATATAGATATAACAGTAAATGCAGTTCGCATATAGTTAGGCTTCATTGTTTATTTTTTTGTGCCCATCCCAGAGGTGCAATATTGTTTTAAACAAGATGACTGGAAAGAACTGAATTTTTCCTATTTTTATGCCTAATTTGGTGTCAACTGACAAAGTATTTGCAGAGAAAATGTCAATGTTAAAGTTTACCACGGACACACACACACACACACACACACACACACACACACACACACACACACACAACCGAACACCGGGTTAAAACATAGACTCACTTTGTTTACACAAGTGAGTCACCAAGAAAAACTCGGCGCTTCAATATCTTAGTTATTCTGGTGCGAAAGAAATACTGTAGAGATTAACCCAGCAAACAAACAGACTCCAGAATATCTTAGTTTCTATCTTGGGAAAGAAACCCGGGACAGAAAGCATAGTCATTTTCTTTAGGAGGAATCTGTCTTCCACAGTGTTTTGTTGCCCGGGAAGACATCTTTCTTGGTCGCCAGAGGGCGCTCAAGACCGGAAGCTGTGTTCGTGAGCGCCATTTTTTTTTTTTTTTTTTCTTTTAGCGGCACCATCTCAGCACGTGATGGCGTGCGAGAACAAGAGATGGCTTTAGCGGCTGCACCTTTGGTCCGAAATGGCAGCTCTTGGAACAGGGGCTCGTAATGTCCGCTTTCCTTCTTGTCTGGGGGTGGGTAGGGGGGTGGGGGCGTGTTGGATGGGAGGGAGGGGGTGTGATTAGGGAGATTCCTCCTTTCATTTTGCACTTCCGTTACTCCTGTGTTGGTTTATCATTATTATTATTATTATTGTTATTATTATCATCATTATTGTTTCTTCTTATTTTTACTCTTATTGTTCTTTACTCGTCCATCCATCCTTATGTCCGTCCGTCCGTCTGTCCATCAGTCTATTCCAGCGTTCCTCATTGAGTGAGTGAGTGAGTGAGTTATTTTTGTAAGCCCGTGCTAAAACAGAAGTGTTGCGTTCTGCGGTGTAATATGTGTCATTTCATGGGTGCTATTGCCGAGTAACAAGAGCTTTGCACTGTTTCAATCTGGAGGTCTTGGATTCAATTGTGTTGTGTTGTGTTGTGTTGTGTTGTATTGTATTGCATTGTATTGTATTGTATTACTTTTAGCCACAACACATTTCTCTGTTGAAATTCGGGCTGCTCTCCCAAAATGCAGCGCCGCCCGTATATATATATATATATATATATATATATATTTCTGTCTGCAAGTGTGTGTGTTTTGCTATCAAAGTGGATTTTTCTACATGATTTTCCCAGAGACAACCCTTTTGTAGCCTTGGGTTCCGTTTCTTATCTGCAGCAAGGCCAAGTGCCCGCTGTGTACAAGAAACCACAGTTTGTCGTCTGGTCCGAAAGACTAGCACCCAGACCTGCAATGCAAAGCCTCGTAGAGGGAGGAGTAGAAAGAAAGAAAGAAAGAAAAAAAATCCTGGTCTGTATATGTGGGACCCGAGACTCGTTGAGACTCGATTCCTAGTGAGGTGCATTAACCACTGAGCCACCGCTCAACTTGTGTGCGAAATGTGTCCAAATGCACAGTTTCAGTTTCAGTTTTAAGTTTTCAGCTTCTTAAGGAGGCGTCACTGCGTTCGGACAAATCCATATATGCCACACCACATCTGCTAGGCAGATGCGTGACCGGCAGCAGAACACTGCGTTTAGTCAGGCCTTGAGTGCATGTTGATATATTTGTGTACCTATCAGAGTGGATTCATTCTACAGAATTTTGCCAGAGGACAACACACTCGTTTGCCATCAGTGCGCCAAGTGTGTGCTGTACACGGCGGGACCTAGGTTTATCGTTTCCTCCGAATGACTAGACGCTCAGTTTGAATTTCCAGTCAAACTTGGGAAGGGGAGAAAGGGCAAGAGCAGGATTCGAACCCACGCCATCACGGACTCTCTGTCTTGGCAGCTGGAGCGTCTTAACCATTCTGCCAACCTTCACTTTCCCTGGTTGGTGATGCAACTGACACCCACTCGAGTCGGCGAAATTTGGCGACCAGCCGCTGTGTGAGATGCTGACACTTGACAGTCTGTCCGTCTTATGGGTGGAGTCACGCTACGGACGTGGTTATTCTATCTCTCGCTAATGCTGTATCCTTTTTTTTTTTTTTTTTTTTTTTTTTTTTGGCAGCGTCCTCTTCGCGTTTCTGATGGATTCATTTCGCCTGTTCTTGTGTGTGGTGGTGTTGTTTTGTTTTTTCTGACCCGACCCTCTGTCTTCATCTGTCTGGAAGTCTGGCTGGCTGCCTCTCGGATGTGTATGTGTGTGTGTGTGTGTGTGTGTGTGTGTGTGTGTGTGTGTGTGTGTGTGTGTGTGTGTGTGTGTGTGTGTGTGTGTGTGTGTGTGTGTGTGTGTGTGCGTGCGAACGCCAAAACAATGCATCTAGATATGTCTAGATGCATTGGCCACACACACGCACACACACACACACACACACACACACACACACACATATATATATATATATATATATGTAACTATATATCTGTGTGTGTGTGTGTAATTGTATTATGTGTGTATATATATATATATATATATATATATATATATATATATATATATATATATATATATATATATATACAGAGAGAGAGATAGAGATATGAGAGACGGAGGAGGGGATCATGCGATGAAAAAAAACCCAAAACTTTAATCTTTCAATATTTCATACTTTAAGCATGATTTATCCTTCCTGTTTGCCCCACGCTAACCAACATCAACTTCATGCAGCACGTGATTTCAAAAGCGAAAGCGAGTAAGAGAAATATGTAGATAAAACGAGATTACGTGAAAGAACGACGGAGGGAGGGGGCGGGGGAGAAGAAAATTAAAAGAATGGAAGGGAGAGGGGGTGGCTAGAAGAAGATGAAATTGAATTTGAACAGTTTGTATTCGGCTTGTTGACGTTGTGCTGTGGGTGTGTCACCAGTCTGAACAGAGCTCGACAGACTTTAATAACAAAACAAAGAGAAGAGAAAAGAATGGAAAATAACTGTTCTGTAAATAACACAAGATCTGTCAGTCTGTACATCCTTCCTCCTATGTTGCTCGGTTCCAGCAGAAAATGTCTGACTCTCTGAAATTCGTTTCAGGGATTATTAACGGGCGGGGGTTGGGAAATAAGTTCCAATCGTTCGTTCCTTTGATAGCTGAACACTCTGTGTGTGTGTGTGTGTGTGTGTGTGTGTGTGTGTGTGCGTGTGTGTGTGTGTGTGTGTGTGTGTGTGTGCGTGCGTGCGTGCGCGCGTGCGTGCTTCGTGTGTGTGCGCGCGTGCGTGCTTGCATGCGTGCGTACGTGTGTATATGTTGTTCTTTTTTCGTTTTAGGGGGGTCTGGGGGGGGGGGGGGTTGTTGTTGTTTTTTTGTTGGTGGTGCCGTAGTTTTAATATTCTTCTTTTCACATTTGCTGACCAAAAAAACAAACAAAAAAAACAACAAAAAAACAAGTTCAGCGATTGCTTTGAGAAACTACATCACACATTACGTTTTCCTAATCCATTTCCTCCCTTCCTGCTCTGGGGCTTTGTGAGTCAACCAGAGGCTGTGTGATCAACGGACATGAAGGGAAACGAGAAAAGAAAAAAAAAAAAAAAAAAAGGTGGGGGTGGGCCATGGGGGGGGAGAGACGGCGGGGGTGGAAGGAAGAATAGAAAAGAAAAGAAATAAAGCATGATAAGAGTCGAGGAAAGAAAAGTATGAACAATGAAGAAAGAAAAATAAATAAATAAGAAAAAAAATAATTATAATAATGAAATAATAGATTTTTTAATCAAACAATAAAGAAAAAAAGAGATAAATATATATATATATATATATAATATAATACACACACACACACACACACACACACACACACACACACACACACATATATATATATATATATATATATGAGGGCGCCGAGAACAAACACAGGAGGAGGATAAAAGACAGAACAGCGGAACTTCACTGCAAAGCACGCCGGGCCGGTAGCCTAAAGGGTTATGAAATTGTGGGAGAGGAAAAAAACAACAACCGAAAAGCACGTAAAACAAATGTTTGTTTTTTTTAATAAATGTTTCACGGGAAAGGAAACGAAAAAGAAAAAAAAGGGACAAAAAATATCAAACGCGCATCTTGAACAAACGTTAAAAGAAAGACAGAGTACGTACAAAAAATATCAAACGCGCATCTTGAACGGACGTTAAAAGAAAGACAGAGTACGTACAAAAAATATCAAACGCGCATCTTGAACAAACGTTAAAAGAAAGACAGAGTACGTACAAAAAATATCAAACGCGCATCTTGAACAAACGTTAAAAGAAAGACAGAGTACGTACAAAAAATATCAAACGCGCATCTTGCACAGACGTTAAAAGAAAGACAGAGTACGTACAAAAAATATCAAACGCGCATCTTGCACAGACGTTAAAAGAAAGACAGAGTACGTACAAAAAATATCAAACGCGCATCTTGCACAGACTTTAAAAGAAAGACAGAGTACGTACAAAAAATATCAAACGCGCATCTTGCACAGACGTTAAAAGAAAGACAGAGTACGTACAAAAAATATCAAACGCGCATCTTGCACAGACGTTAAAAGAAAGACAGAGTACGTACAAAAAATATCAAACGCGCATCTTGAACAAACGTTAAAAGAAAGACAGAGTACGTACAAAAAATATCAAACGCGCATCTTGAACAAACGTTAAAAGAAAGACAGAGTACGTACAAAAAATATCAAATGCGCATCTTGAACAGACGTTAAAAGAAAGACAGAGTACGTACAAACGAAAGAACGAAAACAAAAAAGAAAGAGAGAGAGAGGGAGGAAGAGAGAGAGAGAAAGAAATGAAGGAAGAAAGAGAGCAGGAACGACTGGATGAAAGCGGCGAAAGATTCGATGAAAGCGGCGATAGAAATAAAACCAAAAACAAACAAAAAAAAAAAAAACCAACACAAAGAATAGGAAAAGAAGTGAACAGATAGAAACGGGGCATTAGCAAACTGCTGTTGGTTTTGCAATGGAAAAAAATAGGAACAGAAGAATAACACGGATCAGCCGCCGGCCTGTTTGTTTTTTGGTGTTTTTTTTTTTCCAGTCTTTATTTGATAATCTGCTGCAGAGAAAGTGCACATACACACGAAGGAGGGTGGACGAGAGATCAGATTAGGGAATACAATACAATACAGTGCGATGCAATACAGTACAATGCAATACAATACAATACAATACGATTTGATTGAATACAATACAATACATGTAGTGATGGCCTAAAGGTAACGCGTCCGCCTAGGAAGCGAGAGAATCTGAGCGCGCTGGTTCGAATCACGACTCAGCCGCCGATATTTTCTCCCCCTCCACTAGACCTTGAGTGGTGGTCTGGACGCTAGTCATTCGGATGAGACAATAAACCGAGGTCCCGTGTGCAGCATGCACTTAGCGCACGTAAAAGAACCCACGGCAACAAAAAGGTTGTTCCTGGCAAAATTCTGTAGAAAAATCCACTGCGATAGGAAAAACAAATAAAACTGCACGCAGGAAAAAATTTATAAAAAAATGGGTGGCGCTGTAGTGTAGCAACGCGCTCTTCTTGGGGAGAGCAGCCCGAATTTCAAACAGAGAAATCTGTTGTGATAAAAAGAAATACAAATACAATACGATATGATACGATATGATTGAATACAATACAATACGATTAGATATAATTACAATACGATACAATGCAGTGCATTCCACTTAATAGATGTTTTAGCGCTAAACCCTTTCCCCCTGCATTTGGCACTACGTTTCAGAAAAGCCATCAAGGCGACCATCATCCTGCTAAAGATACGATTAGATACCATTACATTACGATACAGTGCAGTGCTGTGCAATAATTTTACAAGGTTGACTTTCTCTTCATGTCCGTTGCAGTTTGTATTCCACTAAACAGATGTTTAACGCTAAACCGTCCCCCCCCCACCCACCCACACCCCCACCCCTGCATTTGGCACTACGTTTCAGAAAAGCCATCAAGGCGACCATCATCCTGCTAAAGATACGAATAGATACCATTACATTACGATACAGTGCAGTGTTGTGCAATGATTTTACAGGGTTGACTTTCTCTTCATGTCCATTGTAGTAGTTTTTATTCCACTATATAAACGTTTTAACGCTAACCCCCTCCCCCCCAGCCCCACCCTCGAGTTTGGTACTGCTTTTCAGAAAAGCCATCAAGGCGACCATCATCCTGCTATAGATACGATTGAATATAATTACATTACGATACAGTGCAGTGCTGTGCAACGAGTTTACAGGGTTGACTTTCTTTTCATGTCCGTTGTAGCAGTTTTTATTCTACTATATAAACGTTTTAATGCTAACGCCCGTACCTCCCCCCACCACCTGCCACCCGCCCCGCGCACCCTCCCCCACCATCCCCACCACCCTGCGTTTGGCACTACGTTTCAGAAAAGCCATCAAGGCGACCATCATCCTGCTATAGATACGATTAAATACAATAACATTACGATGCAGTGCAATGCTATACAGTAATTTTACAGGGTTGGCTTTTTTGTTCATGTCTATTGTAGTTTTTATTCCACTAATAGACCCCTTCCCCCCCCCCCCCCCCCCTTGCGTTTGGCATTACGTTTCAGAAAAGCCATCAAGGCGACCATCATCCTGCTGCCTCTGCTGGGCATCACCAATCTGCTGTTCCTGCTGAAGCCTGCCGAGCAGGGCCCTCTGATGGTGGCCTACAGGGTGGTCAACGCCATCATGCCTTCATGCCAGGTCTCTGAGCCTTGGATGACGACGACGATGACGACGATGACGATAACTACGAGGACGTGGAAGAGGAGGAGTGGGAGGGGGAGGAGGGCGATAATGATGACGATGACGATGATGATGATGGTGGTGGTGGTGGTGGTCGCGGTGGTGGTGGTGTTCGTGTTGGTGGTTGTGGTGGAAGTGGTGGTGACGATGATTATGATAGTTTGGTGGTGGTGGTGGTGATGATTATGATGGTAGTGGTAATGGGTGACGATGATGATGATGGTGGTGGATATGATGTGGTATTGTATTTGTATTTCTCCTCTTTTTGTCACAACAGATTTCTCTGTGTGAAATTCGGGCTGCTCTCCCCAAGGAGAGCGCGTCGCTACACTGAGAGCGCCACCCATTTTGTTTTTGTTGTTTTTTTCCTGCGTGCAGTTTTATTTGTTTTTCCTATCGAAATGGATTTGTCTACTGAATTTTGCCAGGGACAAACCTTTTGTTGCCGTGGGTTCTTTTACGTGTGCTAAGTGCATGCTGCACACGGGACCTCGGTTGATCGTCTCATTCGAATGACTAGTGTCCAGACTACCACTCAAGGTCTAGTGGAGGGGGAGAAAATATTGGCGACTGTACCGTGATTCGAACCAGTGCGCTCAGATTCTCTCGCTTCCTAGGCGGACGCGTTACCTCAAGGCCATCACTCCACATGGTAGCCTACAGAGCGGTGAACGCAGTCCTAGACCCTGCCTCTATGCCTTGCTTCTCCATACTTGGTGGTGATAGTTGTGGTGGGAATGATAACAAAACCACTAGCAGCGTAGTAAGCTTTATTTTAGGTGTCTTTGGTAGTAGTAAAATTAGTAGTAGTAGTAGTAGCAGTAGCAGCAGTATTAGTAGCTGGAGTAGTTGTTGCAGCAGAAGGAGGAAGGGGAGCAACAGCAGCAGCAGTAGTAGTAGTAGTAGTAGTAGATGTAGAAAGCTTTGTTTTAATTGTCCCTGGGTTTTAGATGTAGGAGTAGAAGTAGTAGCAGCAGCAACAGCAGCAGCATTCATTGTGGTAGTAGGAGGAGAAACAACAGTCCCAAATGCAGCAACAGCAGTAGCATTAGTAGAAGTTGTAGCTGTTTTAGTAGCAGCAGCAACAGCAGCAGCTTTCATTGTATAGGAGGGAAACAACAGTCAAGCAGCATAAAACGCAGCAACAGAGATTATTGTGGTAGTAGGAGGAGAACAACAGTCCAACAACGCAGAAGACCAACAGCATCAGCATTATGTGGTATAGCAGTCCAAATGCAGGTATAAGAAGCAGCAGCAGCAGCAGCAGCAGTTGTATGAATGAATGAATGAATGATATGGACACGTATATAGCGCCTATCCTCGGTCAAAGCGCTTTACAAACACGCGGCCATTTGCACAACAGACTGCCTTCCTGGGTGGAGCCCGACTGACAGCTGCCACTGGGCGCTCATCATCCGTTGCATGTGTCATTTAACTCACTCAGTACGGCCAGTCCTCTCTTCTCCTCTACACAGACCCCTCGGATGTCCAGTAGGTGTCTGAATGACCCAGCCTTTAGCTCCCGTCGTCAGAATTGTGGTATTCTTTGTCAACATTCATGTCTTCAGTATAAGAGCCTTCCGCTTGCAATATTTTGATGATGGTAATTGGGGTGAAACGCTGTTAACGTCGTCTATTTCGCCGTTCGTTTGGAGAGAGTTAATCAGATTTCAGGCACGCACGCTCAGACAGGCATGTAACATTTCACGTGTATGACCGTTTCATTTATTTACCCTGCCATGTATTTGTATTGTATTTGTATTTGTATTTCTCATTTTGTCACAACAGATTTCTCTGTGTGAAATTCGGGCTGCTCTCCACAGGGAGAGCGAGTCGCTACACTACAGCGCCACCCTTTTTTAAAAAAATTTTTCCTGCGTGCAGTTTTATTTGTTTTTCCTATCGAGGTTGATTTTTCCACATAATTTTGCCAGAAACAACCCCTTTTATTGCTGTGGGTTCTTATACGTGCGCTGAGTGCATGCTGCACACGGGACTTCGGTTTATCATCTCATCCGAATGACTAGCGTCCAGACCACCACTCAAGATCTAGTGGAGGAGAAAAAAATATCGGCGGCTGAGTCGTGATTCGAACCAGCGCGCTCAGATTCTCTCGCTTCCTTAGCGGACGCGTTACCTCTAGGCCATCATGTAGGCAGCTATACTCCGTTTTCGGGGGTGTGCATGCTGGGAATGTTCTTGTTTCCATAACCCATCCAAACGCTGACATGGATTACAGGGTCTTTAACGTGCGTATTTGATCTTCTGCGTGCGTAAACACACGAAGGGGGTTCAGGCACGAGCAGGTCTGCACATATGCTGACCTGGAAGATCGGAAATAAATCTCCACCCTTTACTCACCAGGCGCCACAACCGAGGTTTGAACCAGCAACCCACAGATTGAAAGTCCAACGCTTTAACCACTCGGCTGCTGCGCCCGGCTGTTGTGCTCGCAGTGGCAGCAGTGTTGGTATTGACAGCAGCGACCGTCTTTGTTCCCGAGTAGTAGTGGGTCTACTATCAGCGCCTGTTACTGTCGTGAACACTGATGTGGTCTGTTCACGGGTCGATGTCCCTCTGAATCTCTGTTGAATCTGTTCAGCACTGCCTCTGTCATTCAGTCTGGTTCAGTGCTGACATAAAAACTGATAGATAAAAAAATTGTATATATGCAAGCAGAAAAACAAAGCAGACGAGGAAGAAGTGGCAAAGTAAATACTTTGTGGAATCATCTACAGAAGAAGTGTATGTATAATCGGTCAAAGTCGTGTTCGTTCTTGTCCGTTGCTTCCTGGAAGCAGAGGTCCCTGATGACTGTCTTCTAGAGGCCTGACTCCGTGCGTTGGGTTTATACGAAGGACAGGCATGCGCTTCGTTTGTTTTGTTTTGTTGTTTGTTTGTTTTTCTAAATAGCAGACGTGGTGTAGCGAATACGGATCAGTCCGAACACTTTTGACACCACCTTGAAACCGAAACTAAAACTGAAAACTGTCTACGGAGATGTCAGTGCACGCCTCCTCCTATGTGATTGATCTCTTCCTCGTGTCAGTTGTGTGTGTGTGTGTGTGTGTGTGTGTGTGTGTGTGTTGTTTGTTTGTTTTTTTTGTTGTTGTTTTTACAGCCGTGCTTGTGTCAGTGGTTGTGGTGTGCCCCCCCCCCCCCCCGCCCCCCCCGCCCCCCCCCCCCCACACCTCCTCTCTCACCCTTCCCCCCACCGGCCATACCCCCCACACCCCCACACACAAAAACTTCCTCCACTGCACCCTGTAGGGATGTCGGGGGCTCTTTCAGTATAATTGTGTATTGGAAGGTTTCCTTTCGTCTTGTTTTTCTCGCTTCTTTGTGTGTCCGTCTTTTGTCTGTCGCCTCTGTTTGTTTTTGTTGGGCTTTTTTTTTTTTATCCCCATTCCCTGCCCTACTGCCAGGTCCTTTCAGCTGTGTTTGTTCTGAAACTCATGCTCTCTCCACACTTGGTCTGTGGGCATACAAGTCGTTCTGTTTTGTTTTTGTTTGTTTTTCTTCTTCTTCTTCTTCTTTCTTTCTTTCTTTCTTTTTACTGTGAGATGCCCGTCAGCAATTTTGGTTATTTATGTATTTTTTGTGCTGTGTTTGCTGCACTTTCTATAATTATTTAGTGCTTTTCCACAGGGAGGGGGTGGGTGGGAGTGTTTTGTTGTTGTTGTTGTTGTTGTTGCTTTTCAAACCTCTGGCGGAAAAACTGTAGCGCCATCAGACATTTATTCAGGGTTTGATCACTGTGGTGGAACAAGTGAGTGTTCCCCATTCTCTCTTCCCCGGTTTTTTGCCAGGTGTAACGACAAGCAAAGTTAAGACCACATAATACATGGTTTATTCCAAGGAACTCCTATGGGGTTCATGAAAATTGTTAACCCATTTCATGTAAGTAATGCGAAACGTAAATCGCATTTGACATCTTCAATCACCTGATATGTATGACGGGACATTAAACAAAATTCCTCCTCGCATTTGACACTGTGTTCGCAATAAATGACAGTGGCCACTTAACCCAGATGGCCGGGTGATGCGTTCAGGGAAAAACTGCCAGTCGTTTCAGCAACATGTAAAGTGTTGAGTATTGTGTTTCTGTTTTTATTACAGGATTTTGTTTTCATGGTTGGTTTCGCTTTTTAATGACTCCCATGTGGTCGGCTGTACATGCGGTGGTATGGCTGTTGTTGATGATAGAATAGAATAGAATAGAATATGTCTTTATTACCAAGTGTACCGGGGTCACAAGGAATATTGGAGGGGGTGGGGGGGGATAGTACAAAACAAGACACGAACATAAATCGAAAATCATACACAAACACAGATACAGTAGAAATTAGGATACATACAAGTGCATATCAATATAAAAACTTGTGCATACTCACACATGCACGCACTGCACACACACACACACACACACACACACACACACACACACACACACACACATGCACACACACACACACACACACACACACACACACACACACACACACACACACACACACACACACACACACACACACACACACACGTTTGAACAGAAGCTGCATATTACATGTGGATGGGGCTGATGACTAGATCTTCAGATAGATGGTTGTTGGTTGCACAATTCTATTTATCACACTGGATTTGTTAGCAACAATGATGGCAATAATGGTAATGATAATTCTATCCAGAGTTTTCTCAGAAGAGAGGTCCTTATGAGAAAAATAAAATTAAAAAAAAACTACATGCTGGAAAGTATACCGGAAAATGGAGTGTTGACAAAAGCTGCACTAATATCACCATGTGAACACGTGAGCACGGGAGCTGATGTCAGCTCCAAGTCCGTTTAGATATCTAACAATGTATCCGACTGATGGTTTATTCAAAAAAAAGGCCATGAATTAGTATGAACAGTGGGCAATAACAGAAGTTCGCATTGTCATCCTTACTGTATTTCGCAACGGGAGAGAGAAACCGTGACTTTCAGAAACCGTGACACTTTCCATCCAGCACTGTACAGAAGAGAAAGACGAAGATAAGGCTAGGACCGTTAAAAAAAAAAGTTGTTGTTTTTTTTAAACACCGAGTCCACAGGATGATGAATTCATTTCTCTGCCATTATGTAGCAGCCGTAAAAGAATCCAAGAAATCTTTTCATATCTCTCACAAGAGACATACCAAGAGACGCAAAATAGAAATAAAGAAAAGTAAGAACACACAACGAAAAGAGAAGAGAACGCATTCAGACAAACACAAAATGTCTGAAAACAAAACAAAGGCAGAATATTGGCCGCTCAAAAACACATTAACAGCAAACATTTTCTGCTGACACCTGAACAACCACGTTAATGGCATTACGAATATTGAATTACGCTTTTTTTTGTTTGTGTTTTGTTGTTGTTTTTGCTGCTTGTGTGTGTGTGTGCGCGCGCGCGCGCGCGTGTGTGTGTGTGTGTGTGTCTCTATCTGTGTCTGTGTCTCTGTGTGTCTGTCTGTCTCTGTGTCTGTCTCTGTCTCTCTCTCTCTGTATGTCTGTGTGTGTGTGTGTGTGTGTGTGTGTGTGTGTGTGTGGTTTCTCTAAAGAGGTTCGCCTCCAAGTGGCCCCTGCAGATATTACCGTCGTATTGTAAATCACCGGTGACTTTGTTTATTTCCAGGGCATCTTCGTCTCTGTGCTGTACTGCTTCATGAACGTTGAGGTAAGCAACATTAAGCTCGAGGTTATATCTTCTGTGTTCTTTTTTTTTTCTTCTTTTTTTCTTTTCTCCTGCTGGGGAACGGAGACAAATGCCAGTGTTAGTTTATGTGTGGATCACCCCTCCCATGACATACAGTCACGTCAGCTTTAGGGAGTCTTTCTAAGCACCCATCCCCATCTCCCCCCCCCCCACACACACACACATGCACACACCCCTCCCCCCAGCCCACCACCCTCACTCCCCACGCCTCTGTCTCTCTCGGTCTTTCTGTATGTATGTATGTATGTATGTATGCATGTCTCCCTCTGTCTCTGTCTGCCTGTCTGTCTGTCTGTCTCTCTCTCTCTCTCGTTCCATCTATCTATCTATCTGTCTGTCTGTCTGTCTGCCTGTCTATCTCTCTTTTCTTTTCATGTGTATGGAAAATGATCTGTGGATGACTATTTTCATGTATTTTCTCTGTGTGTGTGTGTGTGTGTGTGTGTGTGTGTGTGTGTGTGTGTGTGTGTGTGTGGTTTTGCTTGTTTCTTGGGTTGGTGTTTTCCCCAAGAGGGCTGGTTGTAGAAAAGTAATAATGCTTATTCCACTACCATCTTGAGATGAATTTCGTTTCGTTTCTTTTCGTTCCGTTTCTCTCTCTCTCTCTCTCTCTCTCTCTCTCTCTCTCTCTCTCTCTCTCTCTCTCTCTCTCTCTCTCGCTCTCTCTCTCTGATATGTCCAATATGTTGCACAGAACCAGAATCGGAAAGCTCATTTCCTGGTTGACAGTCGGGGGTATTCTGATCTCCAAAGAGATTGTTTTCCTCGTTACACAGCTATTTTGATAATACAGGCAGAAAAAAATGTTTGGATTATTCCAAGAAATATCAGCATATCATCGTGTGAAATCATCGATAAACGTCAATCATTTTCAATCATTTCATACAGTTGATCAAAATGTCTTGTAAGTTGTATTTATATTGATATTATTATGATATTTATTTATTATTATTATTATTATTATTATTATTCTGCCCAACACTCGGCTTATATCACAGATTGACATATGTTTACGTTTGGGCCAACAGCAAAGTGAAAGCTGTATTATCAATGGTTTCTCCAGTCAATGGGAAATCATTTACAGCTTAGTCTTTTGTGAAGGACTATGTCTCTCAAACTAGGAGGCAAAATTGCGCTGGCTCTTAGTGCTGCAGCCTTGTGGGCTAGTTGGTCTTTGGGAACCATCCCAACGCCGACTGTCCTAAAACCCTCTTGGCCGAGAGAGTGGGGATGTAACTTGGGCAAGACACTCTCCACTATAATCAAATTCTAGCCCAAATAGTCGGAACAGCAGTTGCCTCCTCTACTGTTCTGATGGTCAAAGTCGGACACGACTGACTATCATATATATATTATTATTATATTTAAAGTTATATTTATTACGCTGATGTGTTCGACAGATTCTTTCGAAAACGTTCGAGTTGAGCGTCATGCTGTTGTTGGATGTCCACCATCCATATCTACTTTGAGCCGAATTTACTGTCAGAAAATAAATGTAGTTTGCACTTTTCATGACTGGGACTACTGGTTTTAGTTTCCTTCTCTCTCGCTTCTTCTCTTGCTTTCTTTCCCACTCTCTCTCTCTCCCTCCCTCTCCTTCTCTCTCTTTCTATCTACCCTCTGGTGCACGTGTACGTCCACTACATATACACACATATATAAACATACACTCAAGTGCACGCAAACACACCTATGCAAATGCGTGCATGCAAGTGTCTAACTCGCTCGTTTTCATTGCCCTTTTGCCTATTCCCATCTTGCTCGTCTTTCCAATCTCTCGCTGGTTGGGCGTGTATGTGTGTGGGTGTTTGCTGCGCGCGTGCCCGTGTGTGTGTCTGTGTATGCGTGTGTGTGTGTGTGTGTGTGCAGGCGTGCACGAACGAGCGTGAGTGCAACCGTGTATGCATGTGAGTGCACGTGCGCATTGTTCTCAATCGTTTTTGTTTTTTGGGTTGTTTTTTTTTCACAGTGATTCTCTCTCTCTCTCTCTCTCTCTCTCTCTCTCTCTCTCTCTCTCTCTTTCTCTCTTTGCGTGTATTTGTGTGCGTGCGTGCGTGCGTGCGTGCGTGCGTGCGTGTATACATGCACTTGCATTTGCCTGTACGCGACAAGTGCCTGTTCAGTCGCGCGTGTTTGCGAGAGTGCATGCGTGTTTAAAGGGTTAAACCGAGCATGATCTTGAATGGAGGGTGTCCGAAGCCTGCGTTGATTAGATCTTCTTTCTTTCTTTCTTTCTTTCTTTCTTTTTCTCCTTCTTTTTTGTCCTTTCTTTTTTTTTCTTCTTTTTTTTTTCCTTTTGTTTTTCCAGGTGCAGAGCGTGATCCGGAAGAAGTGGAATCGCTTCCGGGTGAACCGCGCGCTGAACACGAGGTCACGGCGGCAAGGTTCGCGGACCTCCTCCTTCTTCCTGTCCCAATCTGAGGTAGTCCTTGTGTATCCCTCCGCTTGTAAGTAGTCCTTCTCCTGCCCTCCCCGCCTCCTTGCCCAACTGTAGCCGTCTCAGTCTCCTCATTCTCATCCTCCTCTTCCTCCTCACAGTGTCCTCCAGCAGTTTGTAAGTAGTTCTCTCATTGAAGCACCTGTATACGTGCTGGGTTTTTTGTTGTTGTTGTTGTTTTTTTCCCTTACGTATCACATACATCTGGACATGTTGTTTCAATACTGACCTGATAAAGAATTCAGGGTTTCCATTATATTGAAGTTAGTTCCGAATACAAATTTCATTATCGTAGAAAATATTTATACGATTTGGAGATGCGGTCTTGCCGGTAGCGTAGGAATACAGATTTCGTTATCTTTAAGGCTATGTACGTTTGGATACGTGGTAGCTCGATGAGTTGATGTTGAAAAAAATATAAAAGTTCAGTTGACTTAAAGCCTGTATACGTTTTGGATTTGTGTTAGCACATTGTTAGTGTTTGATTCAGATTGAAGTCTGTAGTAATACGCTTAGATGTTTGGAGATGTCGTTGCTCGCTATCTGAGTGTAGACTTAGGATTTTATTACTTCGAAGATTCTGCTTTTCTTCCAGATGATACGTTCGCTCACTGCCTTAGTGTACAGTTGTCATTATCTTGAAGATTGAACGAATCTAAAGATGCGGCATCTCACTAAGGTATTGTAGACTATAGGTTTCGTCACCTTGGAGACTTCAGGTTCGGTTCCCGGGTGGCAGAAAAACAAACAAGTCTTCTTCCGTGTCAGTCTTGATTGTTTTGAGGCAGTCGGATTTCAGTTCCTGTCGTTGGTACCGTTAGGCCCAGTCTGATGATGATGATGATGATGATGATGATGATGGTGTGTGTGTGTGTGTGTGTGTGTGTGTGTGTGTGTGTGTGTGTGTGTGTGTGTGTGTGTGTGTGTGTGTGTGTGTGTGTGTGTGTGTGTGTTTCCTTGTACTTCCCAAATAGAACGACCAAAGGGATGGTAGGCAATTAATGCAGGCAGTTACATGAACTTTAATCGATACGACAGACACGTGAGCCTTTGTCGAAAACTAAAACCTTTTCCACACCATCCTGTTTTCGCACACAGAAATTCAATCCACCCTAATACATGAAAAGATCGAGAATGACATCATTGTTTATGTGATGACTTCGTTGTTCGATTGACGAAATACCGAAAACTTCCGCACTGACAGTACCAGGCTGCTTCTGTCAAGCCCCACCATGAATCAGTGCAGCACGGGGCGTGTGGAGGTTCCACTCTGTTCTGTCTCACTATAGAGAACATACGCAGGCACGTTTTTTTTTGGGGGGGGGGAGGTGGGAGGGGGGGAGGGGGCTCGTGGAGGGGGGGGGGGGGGAGCAGGGGGTGCGGCTTCATACCATTTTATTTCGCTTTTTTTTTTAGTTGAATATTTTGTCACGATTTCCTAGCGAAGCTGGCTACCCACTTAGTATCATTGTGGTTGCTCTTTTTTTTTATTTCATTCTTTCTTTTTTGTCATATAAACTTACTAATTGATATGGATATGCCTGCACTGTTATGCAGATTTTGCCGCTTGAAGTGCTCCATGTGTGTATGTGTGTGTGTGTGTATGTGTGTGTGTGTGTGTGTGTGTGTGTGTGTGTGTGTGTTGGGAGGGGCAGGAGAAGGGAGTGGGGTGGGGGTGCTGTGCACGTACACACATGATTGAGTGATCACGCACTTTTGTGCACATATGTACGTTGTCTACTTTCTTGATGTAGTCAAAATGATCGTTGTTGGAGCTGTAAAAGAATAAGCCGAGGCAGTGTTGTTTTCCGTCCTGCCATCAATAGGAGAAAAGATAATTGTCACTAAACACTGTGTATGACAATTGGAGGGGATGCTTAACTGTGTGTGTTTGTGCTTGTGTGTGTGAAGGTACGTGCACGAGCGTGTGTGTGCGTGTGCGCGCGCTCGTGTGTGTGTGTGTGTGTGCGCGCGCGCGCGTACATTCTTGCTTCACCATAATTGTGCTCCTTTCAAATCATGACCATCTCCTACCTGGTGTGTCACTCGGCAGGCCGAACATTTCACATACTTTTGTCCAGCGGTTTATGCTTCCTTCTTTGCTGCTTCTGTTTTGGCTTGCACGCGCTACACACCTACTGCGCTTTTTACACTTGTGGCATGCGTGCACCACCCCTTCTGTGTGGGCTTTGCTATGGCAGAGGATTGTCGGGGGCCAGGAGAGGGGGTATTGGGTAGGATTCCACCTGACCTAATTTCTGCAGACCCAACCTCCTCATCAGTGTAACATTAACCTACCTTCTTTGAACTGGTCTCTGAAAAATAATCTCCTTCCCCCCATACCTTTCCAACTTTACCCCCCACTCCCGCTGTCCCTCCCCCGGCTCCCTCCCATGTACATGGTCCACCTTATCTTAAAGTGTATCTGAAAGTTTTTCTTTAAAAAAACAGTAAGCGATGCAGGTCAGTGTGTGTGTGTGTGTGTGTGTGTGTGTGTGTGTGTGTGTGTGTGTGTGTGTGTGTGTGTGTGTGTGTGTGTGTGTGTTCTTTGGTTGGTTTTTTTTGTTTTGTTTTTTTTTTTTTGGGGGGGGGGTTGTTTGTTTTTTCTTCGTTTTAATATCTGATATGCGTGGCTGTTCGTCTGGATGTGAGATCTGTTTGACGTTCCATTGGTGTTTCATGACTGTCTGTCTGTATGTGAATACATTATAACGTTCCAGCTGTGAGTCCTGTGTGTCTGAAGAGGAGTGAGGAACTAGGCTGTTTGTCAAGATGTGAAGTCTATCTGCCGTTCCATTTACGAGTCCTGGCTGTCTAAAGAGGGGTGAGGTCATGGCTGTTTTTTTCTGGATGTGAGGTCCTTATAACATTCCACTGGGGAGTCCTGGCTGTCTAAAGAGGGGTGAGGTCAGGCTGTTTGTCTGGATGTGAGGTCCTTATAACATTCCACTGGGGAGTCCTGGCTGTCTAAAGAGGTGTGAGATCAGGCTGCTGTCTGGATGTGAGGTCCTTATAACATTCCACTGGGGAGTCCTGGCTGTCTAAAGAGGGGTGAGATCAGGCTGTCTGGATGTGAGGTCCTTATAACATTCCACTGGGGAGTCCTGGCTGTCTAAAGAGGGGTGAGGTCATGGCTGTTTGTCTGGATGTGAGGACCTTATAACATTCCACTGGGGAGTCCTGGCTGTCTAAAGAGGTGTGAGGTCATGGCTGTTTTTTTTCTGGATGTGAGGTCCTTATAACATTCCACTGGGGAGTCCTGGCTGTCTAACGAGGTGTGAGATCAGGCTGCTGTCTGGATGTGAGGTCCTTATAACATTCCACTGGGGAGTCCTGGCTGTCTAAAGAGGTGTGAGATCAGGCTGCTGTCTGGATGTGAGGTCCTTATAACATTCCACTGGGGAGTTCTAGCTGTCTAAAGGGGGGTGAGATCAGGCTGTTTGGATGTGAGGTCCTTATAACATTCCACTGGGGAGTCCTGGCTGTCTAAAGAGGGGTGAGATCAGGCTGTCTGGATGTGAGGTCCTTATAACATTCCACTGGGGAGTCCTGGCTGTCTAAAGAGGGGTGAGGTCATGGCTGTTTTTTTCTGGATGTGAGGTCCTTATAACATTCCACTGGGGAGTCCTGGCTGTCTAAAGAGGGGTGAGGTCATGGCTGTTTTTTCTGGATGTGAGGTCCTTATAACATTCCACTGGGGAGTCCTGGCTGTCTAAAGAGGGGTGAGGTCATGGCTGTTTTTTTCTGGATGTGAGGTCCTTATAACATTCCACTGGGGAGTCCTGGCTGTCTAAAGAGGGGTGAGGTCATGGCTGTTTGTCTGGATGTGAGGTCCTTATAACATTCCACTGAGGATTCCTGGCTGTCTAAAGAGGGGTGAGGTCATGGCTGTTTGTCTGGATGTGAGGTCCTTATAACATTCCACTGGGGAGTCCTGGCTGTCTAAAGAGGGGTGAGGTCTAGGCTGGTTGTCTGGATGTGAAGTCTATCTGGCGTTCCATTTAGGAGTCCTGGCTGTCTAAAGAGGGGTGAGGTCTTGGCTGTTTGTCTGGATGTCAGGTCCCTATAACATTCCACTTGGGAGGCCTGGCTATCTGAACAGGGACATAGCTGTTTAACCTGATGTGAGGTCCCTATGACGTTCCAGAG
>NC_134894.1:44527221-44549721 GCF_041734735.1 Babylonia areolata | reverse complement strand
AGTGGTAACTCTCTCCATTCACAAGGTACACAACTTCAACACAGTCTTTGGCTGCTGTGTGCACATGTCAAATGATCGGAATAAGGACAGGCCAGGCCCTTCCTTTTTTGGAGGAAGTGTCTGGGTTTGTTCCAATGTACCTTTTATTTTACCTGTGTCCTAGCTGAATCGGTAGCGGAAGCAGCACTGACTTAAAGTTGTGTGCATTTGGAATGGAGAGAGTTACCACTCATTACTATTTGTTAATCATTTCATCTCCTGGCCTCATTGTTTGTTAATTTCGATTTAAACGAGACAGTCAATGTTTTGGGGTATGCTTTTCAAGTGGGTTTTGAAAGAACCGATAATATAGATATAGATCTGTAAGAAGGATCTGAAGGATCACTTGATTTAAAGAGTAGGAAGAAAATGTAACTTGTTTGAAACATACGGGAAATTAGTTTTTATCGATGCAAAGATTATAAATATAAGTAAGAGACTCTGTTATCACTGATGTCGAAATCTTCATGATTTTGCTATCGAGTACATGTATATATTTGGTATTTGACTATTTCATGGATATCAGAGAGGCAAAAGCTTCGGGTACTGATATATAAGGAACGTATACTTTAAGATTTATATTTGTGTTTTTGGTTTGACAGTAATCAGTTACCAGTTATTAATCATATCTACATTTATCATTACTATTTAACTTTTAAACAATACTTAGAAAGTGACTGTTAATTGTACCTGGGGTTATATCGTTAGTAGTAATTTGTGATATTGCATACTCCTTGAAACCGGTTGACGAAACAGCACACTAGTAAAGTATGGTTGTTTCTTTTCGGTTTTGTTTATGTAAACGATTTAATTCCTTTCGCGTAGTTTGTTGTCGGTTCTTTTTTTCTTTTTCTTTTTCTTTTTTTTTCTTCTGTTTCTTTCTTCTTTTTTTCCGCACAGTTCCTGTTTACTGTCAGCACTAACACAGGTGAAAATGAAGTATATGCATAATGCAGGTGCCAGATTCCCCTGCCTCGCACAAAGCATGAATGAGGCGTGTGAAAGCAATGAACACTGAAATACGTACAAGTCATGAAAACACCTCCCCCCCCCCACCCCCCACTCCCACCTCCTACTGGTACTGGAAACCACAACAGGTTGATTCGCCAGATCTGCTGCTTTGTAGCTGTATTTCAACAACTTCTTCTTCTTCTTCTGCGTTCGTGGGCTGCAACTCCCACGTTCACTCGCATGTATACGAGTGGGCTTTTACGTGCATGACCGTTTTTACCCCGCCATGTAGGCAGCCATACTCCGCTTTCGGGGGTGTGCACGCTGTGTATGTTCTTGCTTCCATAACCCACCGGACGTTGACATGGATTACAGGATCTTTAACGTGCGCATTTGATCTTCTGCATGCGTTTACACACGAAGGGGGTTCAGGCACTAGCAGGTGTGCACATATGTTGACCTGGGAGATCGTAAAAATCTCCACCCTTTACCCACCAGGCGCCGTCACCGTGATTCGAAACCGGGACCCTCAGATTGAAAGTCCAACGATTTAACCACTCGGCTATTGCGCCCGTCGTATTTCAACAACGAAATCAAACTATTTTCTGATTTTTCTCCAACATGCGCATACCTCTTTCCTTTGTGACGTTCACCTCGAATGTACGTCTTAATTGTTTTATTGCAGTCACGTATTTCTTTCTTTCTTTCTTTGTTAACTTGTTTAACCGCCTGGGTTTTTTTTTCTGTGGATAGATAGTGGCAAGACTTGAAATATCTGTAGACGTGAGTTTTTCGGTGGCCTTGACCTTGAATGAACACCAAACAGGCCTAACTACTAACCATGGCTGACGTTCCGTTGTTTCCATCACATGAAGCATAATTAACTCTCTCCATACGAACGGCGAAAGAGAAGACGTTAACAGCGTTTCATCCCACTTGCCACCATCAAAATTAAGTAGAAGGCTCTCATACTGAAGAGGTGAATATTGACAAAGAATGCCACAATTCTGACGACGGAAGCTAAAGGTTGGGTCATTGAGACACCCACTGGACATCCGAGGGGTCTGTGTAGAGCAGAAGAGAGGACTGGCCGTACTGAGTGAGTTAAGGGGCCGTGGGGAGATATGGATCGCTGTCTGGTCACATTCCACATTCAGAAAGCTGATAAATGACTGACTGAACAAGATACAGGATCAGCATTTCACTCGCTGGATCCAGAATAATACAGTTTTATTCCAAATCACAGAAAAAGAGGGAGAGGAAAGAACAGTTGAGATCGACAATACTGAAACCCGTTGTGCAATCCCGCCCCCTCCCTCCCACCCGCTTCCCCCGTCGGAATTGCCAACAAACAAACAAACAGGCGGACAAACAACCGCACACTCCTGTGTGCAATTTTCGGGGTCTATTACGTCCGCAGGCGAAACTGCCAGTCGATATTTTTCCTTCCACATAATTACTGTATTTCCGGCTTCCGCTGCGCATGTCAGGCCACTGGCGTCACTCCTTCACCCCGTTTCTGGTGATAAACAAATAATAAACAGACAAAACAGTAATAAAGAAACAAACAAATTCTGGTGAAGCTGACCGGATCATGTCATTCCCGCGGCATCAAGTTTCTCCACTTATGATAGACAGGTAAATAAATAAATAAATAAATAAATGACCTTACAAGCCAGTGAAAAAATCAACAGACATGTGTCCATCTTGTCGGGGTCTCTATCACGTCTGTCACATCTTTTGTTTTCTAATTGGATTTGAATAAGAACATGTCTAAATAAGTCTTCTTCTAATATTCACAGTTGTTTATATCGATGAATCTCCACGATACCAGAAGTCGTGCCTGAAAATGCGTCATTAAAGCAGTCTACGCGTGCGTTACAACTGATATGGCCCAAATCCCCGAGTCCGTTTTCAAGTCATCGGTACTTCTCTTCTTCTTTTTTCTTTATAAATATATAATATATAAATTTTAAAAATTGTCACGGAAGTTGATATTTTGTTGTTGCTTTTCAGATTATTTGTTATCTGGCATAACTTTCTGCTTTGCTGATGTGTTTTCTTGGGGTGCGAAGTTTCGCTTTCTCAGCCTCTGGGGTTGGCTCTCAATGTTTTCTTACAGCCCGCTGTGCCCTCTGGCATGTAGGGCAGCAACGAAGAACCGCTACTCTTGCCTGTTTTGGGGCCAGTCTCTGAATGGGTACCTCAGGCGTGCTTCAGTGTCTTGAGTTCTCCTTCCCTTGTTCTCAAGTATAGGCTGCATGTTTTTTTTCAGTAACTCGTTCAGAAATTCAGATTCCACCAGTCTTCTGACTCCTCTTCTCCTCTTTTGCCTCAAAGTTTAGACGAACAACTTTACAAGAGTGAATGTACAAACTTGTTTTGGAAATTGTGTGATCGACAGGAAAAAAAAAGGGGGGGGGAGGTCTAGAATTTATGTAGGGGCAAAGTCATAAAACTGTTCTTTTGGAGCTTGTCGAGTTTCGATGCTGTAGCAGATGAAATATTGCATTGGATTTATCACGAAATATCCGATATAATTATCTGCCGATCACTCATCGCTTTCTGCTTCATGCGCATATTATGATATCAACTGAGTTCATTAGTCAATTGTTTGGTGATAAAACAGAATCCTGATGATTGCCCTGGTACGAGATCGTGATCCAAACTCTTAGCTCATGCAGTTTATCAATCACCTTTACAAGCTTTTACCCTGCTCTCAAATTCATATTTGAGATACATGATTCATCTCTGCCCTTCAACGACATACAAGTAACCTGTTCCTTATTCAGTTTTTTCAATATCAGTTTTTACGAGCCGACTGACTTTCACTCCTACATTCAGTTTTTATCACCGTTCTTTAAGGGGCGCAACGGTCATCAGACTTTCAATCTGAGGGTCCTGGATTAAAACCCTGGTCGCGGCGTTTGGTGGGTTTTTTGAGTGGAGATTTTTTAGATCTCCCAGGTCAACAGACCAGGTGCAGACCTACTCAGTCCTGAACTCCCTTAAGTGGGTTTATGCATGCAGAAGATGCAAGTCAGAAAATGTGGTCTACAATCATCATCTGTACTCTGTGCCACAAACTCAACGTTGGCGAAACCGACAGAACATTCACTGTTTCTGTAACATCTCTGTGCCATCAAACTGCCTGATAGCCACCCGCAGCACAGCCTCTCCTGTGTACAAATTGCTGTTGTCTGGAAATACGACTCCGATGGCAAAAAGAGAAAGATCATGGAATCTCTCCTTATCTCCAACCCCGACTTGCCCTCCTCCCTTCAAGCTGGGAACACCAGCAGGTTCCTACATCCGCCAGTAATGCCGCCACTCCTCCACCACCAACTCCCCCCCTAACCCCGTCTTTCTGCCCCCTCCCAGCCACCATTCACAGTACAGCAAAGCCTGCACTGTTGTCACTGTGATGTGAATCAGTTTTCGAACGACGGCATTGTTCTTCAGTCTGCTTGTCTCCCTTCACACTGCACTGAGAGATGGATACTTTCGCCGAGTGAAGCAAGGCGTGTCACCTGAAACGTTCCCCCGTCTCTGTAACGAATCATTTTCCTGCCACATTGACGAGGTCTTGTATTGTATGTATGATAGTCAGTCGTGTCCGACTATGACCATCAGAACAGCAGAGGAGGCAACTGATGTCCCAACTACCTAGACTCGAATTTAATTATAGTGGAGAACGTCTTGCCCAAGTTACATCGCCACTCTCTCGGCCAAGAGGATCTCAGAGCAGTCGGCGTTGGGATTGGTCCCAAAGGCCAGCTAGCCCCCAAGCCTGCAGAACTAAGAGCCAGTGCAATTTTCCTCCTAGTTTGAGAGTCATAATCCTTCAAACAAGACTAAGCTGTAAATGACTTCTCATCACAGTAGATAAACCATTGATCATACAGCTCTCACTTTGCTGTCCGCCCAAATGTCAATCTGTTGATGGGCCTATCTTGTATTGTATTGTTTGTTCTAAATCCACAGTTCTTCCCCTCCACTCCTCTTTGTAACTGACAGATTGAATGTCCATGCCTTGAGAACACCACTCATTCCGTCCTGAAGGGGAAAAAATAGTGGATATTGCCGTATTGTTTCACTTTTTGGTCACAACATTTGTCTGTGCGGAATTCGGGCTGTTCATGGGTAGAGCGCGTAGCCACAATGCAGCGTCACTTTTTTTCTTCTTTTTTTCTGTCTGCAAGTTGGCGTGTGATTTTTTTTACTATCAAAGTGGAATGTTTTACAGGAATTTTGCCAGGGAAACTATTTTGTTGCCATAGGTTCTTTTACATGTGCTAAGTGCACGCTGCAAAAAGGACCGCGATATATCCACTCATCAGAACGACTAGCTTCCGGACCGCCGCTCAAGGTCTAGTGGAGGATAGATTCTGTCACACTTTCTTGTTTTGAATCTTGTCGGCAGTGTGACTGTTAGACTTTCCCACTTCATTGTACGGGTTTTGTGGTGTCCAAACTATCCTACTTGGGTGTTTCAGAGACAGAAATGAACCAAGGCAAGGCAAGGCAACACAACACACACACACACACACACACACACACACACACACACACATATATATATATATATATATATATAGTCGCGTGGTCCTAAGAGCGTGTCATTTACATTGCGGGAACTATCGCCTTCCTGCTTGCATCCTCCCTGATGCAATCTGCAGTCAGCTGAAACCGTTGCCGTGTATCATGCGTACCATCTGCGCCAGAACCCCGGTCTCTGAGCTGCACAGATCAGATTCATGCACCCGCCCGCCGTGGTGGCATGGTTAGTGTCACTGACTTCTGATTGGGCATCGTGGGTTCGATCCACGTCGCGTCGTCTTGGAATCATTGTGGGTTGTTGTTGTTTGGTTGTTGTTGGGTGTTTTATTTTTTGTTGTTGTTGTTGTTTTGTTTTTTTGTTTTGTTTTTTTGTTTTGTTGGTTTGTTGTTGTTGTTGTTGGGGGTTTTTTGGGGTGGTGTCGTTGTTTTTTTGTCCCACCCACCGACATATCATTGCGTTTATGGCGTATATCTGTGATCGTGACCAGTGCAGACATGGGAGTGGGTGTGCTGGACTGGGTGTAACCATATGGGATGACAGGACCACACACGCAGTCGAGCGTTTTCAACTGTGTCTCTCAAATTTCGTGACCAGCGCCGCCATTGTCTGCATCTCCCTGGCTCAACAAATGCTGATATATTACAGATACTTTATAAACGGAAAGGTAGGCCTAGTATCTCGGTGTAAGGTAGTGTTTCGATCTCGGTGTATAATCGTTATCGACTTTTGTCGAGTGTCACTGTACACAGAAGCGTTTAGTTTCTGTGACCTTTGAAGGAAACAGAGGGAAAGAATGACGTGATTTAGGCTGCTGAATTCCATTATGTCTGACGCGCATTCTCGAAGACGTTACTGCCCTACAAAATAAAAATCGGAGCAGTCTTCTGGGTCGCTCCGTTCGGATGCTGTCGTTATTTGCGATATGGACCCTCTTATTTTCTTGCCAAGCATTTACAAATTTACCAGATTCACAACAGCAAGTGAATTTCATCGTTCTGAAGAATGATGCCAATTCAGTGACAGTTCATTCGACAAACTTCGGACGGAAAGTGTTTTATTACCACACTGAACGGATGGCCCTTGCACCAAGCGGACATGAATTATATTCTCGTTTGTGTCTGGCTGGTGCTCCGCATTATGTTCTGAATGATGCTGTGACAAGACGACGGTCTGAGGGCATTTTATCCCGCTCGGAACAAAGTGTTCGATCCATTCGTCCGACAAGCTAATCAACAGGCTGTGGCATTAGCTACATCAATTACCACTGAACTTCCAATTATCCATGCACTCGAGAGAGATAAATTAAATTGTGTACATAAATTCTTACCACTGCTAAAAATAGTCTTATTCAAAAATAGCAGGTGACAGTCTTTGATTCAAGAGGTGACGTCACTTTGTCAAAAGTTTGGGAGGCGGAGTAAGGGGCGGTGGAGGGGGGTGTTCATGTCGATTTGATATTTCCAGCCCACTCTTATTTAAAAGAATGGATGGTTTCTACATTGGGTCGGTAATTTGGACTTGAAACTCCATAGCCTAGTTTTCTTTGAGCAAGTTCTGAGCCAAGGCTAAAAACCAATGTAATGTCCTCGGTCTAAAGATTAAGGTTTTATAAAATGGCCGCTCCCCCCCCCCTCCGCACCCCCCAACCCCACCCCCACCCCCACACACACACTCATTTCCTCACCACTTTTCCCCCTCTCCAAGGGCAGTTCATCAGACCTCAGAAGAAAATAGCCATGGCCTGTGTCGTGCCAGAATGTTCCATGGCATCTTTAGTGTATGCTCTCTGTCGTTGATATAAGATGTTGTTTTATGCTGTGAACAGCTTGTCATATGTTGCTTCTTCTCGCCAAACTATCATTCGCAGTGTGTGTGTGTGTGTGTGTGTGTGTGTGTGTGTGTGTGTGTGTGTGTGTGTGTGTGCAATGCAAATGACATAAAAGTGAAGCATATTCATTTTCTCGCTGCAGCTTTCAGAACATCTGTGTTCACCTGAAACATTGTACGCTTTAACTCTCGAAGGCTACACATGATGTCCTCGACACGTGTCTTTTTCCTTTTCCTTAAATTTTCCTTTGTTCAAACTGACACTGATACGATGGTTAGGAGAATGGAGCGTGGGTGAATGGAGAGATATGTGCTTTAAAAATGGAAAGCAGGACGAAAGTGGCGGAGCCCTGAATCACACACACTGGGTGACAGATGGAGCTTGGACCACGATCTCTTGAACATATATACCCGCACCCACTGATCTAAAAATAGTATTTTCAGATTTGTGACCCGCACCCCTGTCCTCTCCGCCAGACATGTGGGTAAGGGCAGCGCATTGTTGCCCGCAGGAGACAAAGCCCATGGCACCTTCCCACCTCTATCCCCCCTCCCCCAACCCCCACTCCCTCCCCCGCGTTTACTGGGCCTTGTTGGTTGTCCTTTCCTCCGGGTTGTAACTCCAAAACTTGGGAGTGTAACATTTTAAGATACAAACCAGATGCGCATAACCGTCTCCAGATCACAGCGACACGAGAGAGAGGGAGGGGAGAGAGAGAGAGGGGGGGGGGGGGGGGGGGGTTGAGAGAGATTGTTTGATTGGTTTCTTTGCGCACGGCTCCGAAGTTCTATATCCTGATTTTGAAATTTGATCAATCATCTTGAACTGAAAGGAGGTGAACAGCTCGTGATTAACCTTGCGATCTTTGACAGAGGAGTTTTTAACTGCCGAGACATTTCACATCCTCGTCAAAGAATGTTCCCATCATCTGGTCCACGTTCACAACAGTTGTTCAGTCCAGCTTTCCAGTCCGATTGATGGGCACGTACAGGTCTTCTTCGTCTTCTTCTTCTTCCGCGTTCATGGACTGCAGCTACCACTTTCGTCTGAAGGAGTGTGGTATGGGCGTTGTTGTTAGTTTCTTTGTTTTTTTAGCGTATGACCGTTTAACGGACATGTCATTCGCAAATTCTAGCCACGGTGCACTGATGGCAAGAAAACTGCTGGGTGACACAAGCACAAAAAATATTCCTTCTTCATATCGTTCCTTGTCTTTGATCTGCTTGGCTCAGTCAGACATAGATCTTCCCCTTCCGTCTTCCCTTTCCTCCTGCTAAATTGAAACGAAAACTTTTATCCAGATTACCGTTAAAACGTGTGATTTGTGGCAGATGTTCTTCAACACATATTTTTTTTCTTGTTCTGAAACCATGTAAGCTGATAGGAAATGTTAGAAGTGAAGCCACAAGTGGGCAGAACGAAGCAAAGTGTTGACAGCAGATTGTTGCAAAATTCTACCCAATGAGAGACTCATGGTTTGAGTGTGTGTGCTAGTTATCTGGGCAAATTAGTTCGTTTCAAACTCGTCTAGACCGGACGTCGGTCGCTTATATGACAGCTCGCGTCACTCGGTTGATGCGAGTTTTTGTTCGCGTAACTGATTTCAGTTTTAAAGCTCTTTATGGGATACCCGATGTATGTTACAGTAAAGTCTATTGCAGTTCATTATTTCTGTACATGAATTATACGTTATTCTAACAGGAGATAAAACTTCAAAACAACTATTGTTACAAGATTATACTGTATTTTAACAGGAAAATAAAACTTCAAAACAACTAACGACACAATAATGAAAGTTACCGCCAAAAATAGTTCCTGCTACATATACCTGCGGCTTGTTGTCTGTGTGTTGCATGTGGCGGCGGCGGGGTGTCGGCGGGTGTCGTTGCACAGACTGCAGTCAGCAAGGAGAGCGAGAGTACCAGAGTGTCTACAGCCTGCCCATCACGGCCAGCCAGCGGAGGATCACCACCAGGTCCCTGCGGCCAGCCCTGTCCTGGAAAACGACCACACGCCGCGCGCTGCCCCGCCCACGGGCTATGGCGACAGCGGCCCCCCAACAAGCGACACCGTCAGCTCCAGTGTCGGCCACCCCAGTGCCGACAGCCAGGGCCGCCACAGTGCCGACAGCTAACAGCGCCCTGGGGCCGGGAGCTTCCTCCAGCTGGCTGTGACCATGACCACCACCACCACCACACTCACCTCAGCCTGGGGGACGGACACTGATCGGGGTTGTCGCTGTGACAGTGGCTTCCGAATCCCATGCAAGGACTCTTGTTGTGGAGGTGTTACGGTCGTACAAAACAATACAATCAATCTTCGGTGACGGGACCGTTTTTTTGTCCGTGCGTCGTTGAACACTGGGATACATCCTATCCTGCAGATACCTGTTGCTACAGTGCTCATACTGTTCCTTCAGTGACTTGACACGGTGACTTTATCCGAGACACTGTTCGGCTCACTCCTCTGTATGTGCGTGTGAGTGTGAGTGTGCGCGCGTCGTCAGTGTGATCCACGTTGTGTTGAACCTATCAAAAACAAAGAGATGTCGTTGTTGTTGTTCTTGTCTTGTTGTTGCTTCACGAGCTGGAAGTTCTGCTTCCACGCTCTATGGACTGACGTGAATCTCGTCACTGACCTGCCTGAACTACATGCTGCCCACAGTCATTGTTTTGTATGTTTTGGGGTGAAAAACGAAAACATGTCACTTAGAAATCCAAGACATTGGTCCACTTTCAAAGGTTCAAGGGTCTTATCGTTGTTGTTTAAGTCGTTATTGTTGTTGCTGCTGCTGTTGTTGTTGTTGTTATCATTTTGACATTGTTTCATAGGCTGCCACCCAGTCACGAATTGTTTGTACATGGGACATCATGGATATTCATATTACCTCGGCTTAACCGAAACATCTGACCCGGAGAATCAGTGACAGATTTCAGGCTCCTGACTCGACTCTATCAATTATGAGTTTCCATTGTTGTGACACAGCCTCTCAACTTCTTTTTTTTTTTAATTTAATTTTTTTTAAAGGCTCTCTGCCATTGCCTGACACGTTCATGAAGTGAGTTCTCATGCTGCATTGTCTCACCAGTATCTATTCCCTCCCCCACCTCCCTCCCCCACTCCCCCCCCCCTCCCCCGACACCACCCTTCCCCCTCCCTCCCCCGCTCCCAGGCGAAAATTTGTCAACGTAGGGTGTTCTTTTTTTTCTCTAATTTTCCCCATGCTGTGCACTTGCTATCAGAGTATCTCTAACACATAAAACCGTTTGTGTGAGTATGATGGTCAGAAGAACCCCGTTTTGGCAAGCGGACAGTCGAATAGTTTTTTGTTCGGGGCAGAAATCGCTGTTGTACTTTTTTTCTTTTTTTTCTTTTTTTAACCTCCGCCTTCCATTCGCATTTGGTGCAATGACAGATCTGTTTGGTATCAGGTCAGTGTCACCTGCCATGTTTATATTGTAATACTACACACACACACACACACACACACACACACACACACACACACACACACACGGTCATGTTTTACGGTTGTTCGTATTGTTTATGGAGCAGCCAATCCTGTATCAGTCGTCGTCGAGGGAAACTCTAGCGGTTTGCTCGTTCTCTCGCCCAGCATTTTACAGTATTAAAAGGGGGTACGGGTGAGCACACACCACATCGGTACGTGAGACTGTCATCAGAACAAAAAAAAAAAAAATATTTTTTTTAATAGGCGAACCATTTAATACGTGCGTGTATATTTGTGGTCTGATATATGTTACACTGGTGCAATGTTTTCACTGCACCCTGAATCAATGGATGCGGAGTTTGATATGCCCACCCAGCCCACTAAACCCAACCCCACCACCCCGGAAAAAAAGAAGGATAATTGTAGTATTAATATAACATACTGAGACACCTACCCGCTGTGGGCCTGGATTCCAGCCCAACGTGTTCTCACAATATTAAAGGCAGTGAGCTAACCCAGAGACCAGAAACAGAAGCAGTGGCCAGGACGTCCCTGTTGTGCTGTCTTGTATTGCATTACTCTTGGGGCCCGGCCGGCACAACAGATGTCCCGACGTCTGAAATTTCGATCCGTGCTTTACTTTTCCGATTCCAGGATGCAGGTAACATAGGAGCCACTCGGGGGCAGTCCAAGAGGGCACCGTGCAATTTAATCCCTCGCACCCCAACACCCTGTAAAGCAGCCAACATCACTGAGGGGGAAAGAACTTCAGTTGTGGGGTGCATCACACCTGAGGAAAACGTTTTCTCCACTGGGGCTGCGACTCGGTTCAAGGGAAGGAAACGATCCTAGACCCGAAGGACGAGCTGACCCAGTTATGCCCCCTGAAATGGTGAACCCCTGATCACCCATGGACCCCCAGGTTGCCACACCATACTTCTCATAAACCGCCAGTCTTATGCATTATCAAACGTGCCATTCAAGTCTCAAGGAAGACTGTCTTGTAACCTTACAAATGTTATTATCCTCATTTGATTTCCTTCAAATTCACCCATGTTCTTTAAAAAAAAAAGTCATATTCTTCAGATGTTAACGTTCTTTCTTGCAAGTTCCATGCCTCCTCCTCCTGTTCAGACCTCCCATCACCGGAAGCTCTACGATTGTGTGAAGGATCTGCAGCGTACAGCTGCCTTCATCGCGGAGACTGGGGTGTCCACTTGACGAACGAGAAGAAGAAGAGACCTCACAACACTATCATTTTAGCAGTTGACCAGACCTTTTGTTTCCCAGAAACCATACTTTGACAGACATTGCAGACTTCTACATATCACTGATTCAGTTCCTGCATACCACTGGCTCTGAAATTGTACCTTACCCCTCCCCCTCCCCCAACACACACACACACACACACACACACACACACACACACACACACACACACACACACACCTCTGTTTTGTCAACATCTCACAATGCCGTGCTATGAGTGGGAACTGGGATGGGGTGGGGTTGGGACTGCACGGGTTTGAAATTATATCATCTGTGTTCAAGAATGGTTACGTCTGTCTGTTGCAGAGTTTTCTCGATGACTTATTCATTTTTGTTCGATACATGTATCTTCTGCATGAACAGCTTTTTTTTTTTTTTTTTTTTTTTTACAGGTGAAGCACTGTGTGCAGTTACTTTAATGTGCTAAATAATTTTCAGACCCATACCACACATGGCAAAACAAAAGGGTCTGGTGGCTCTTTGTGAGGTGTTGTTGTTGTTGTTGTTGATATTGTTGTGTGTTTATTTCGGGGTCGGGTGGAGGGGGGTTGTTGTTGGTGTATGTGTTGTTTTTTGGTTGATATGGGTTGGTGTCATGCATGTTTTTGTTGTTGACTTTCTTCAAAACTAAGTTATTGTTTCAACGGGTGTCCCACATGAGTTCACCATCATGATGAATGTAAACTGTTCTGACGGATTGTCTTCACCAACTTCTGGCGTCACTGTGAAACGAGAATTTTCAGTCTACGACTGTTATTGCCAGCACTGTCAACTTGAAGTATGTGTCTATTACAAATCTCTGTATGTTTGAAGACTTTCATGAGAGAAAAATAAAGTTCATCGTTGGTACATGTAATCATCTTGTAACAAATCAAATGTCTCTAAACTGCGTGTGGAGGGAATGATACTGTGTGCATGAGCATGCTTGTGAGTATGTGTGATCTGTATGCAATAAAATGCTTCCATCAAAGACTGCAGATACATGTTTCGTCAATAATACCAGGAGGAAGGTTGCAGAATAGTTAAGACGCTCAGCTGCCAATACAGAGTCCGTGAGGGTCTGGGTTCGAATCCTGCTCTAGCCTTTTCTCCCAAGTTTGACTGGAAAATCGAGCTGAGCGTATTGTCATTCGGATGAGACGACAAACCAAGGTCCCGTGTACAGCACGCACTTGGCGAACAACTTCTATAGAAGAAATCCACTCTGACAGGTACACAAATACATATGCATGCACTCAAGGTATGACCAAGCGCGTTGGGTTATGCTGCTGGCCAGGCATCTGCCGAGCAGATGTGGTATAGCATATATGGATTTGTCCGAACACAGTGGCACCTCCTTGAGAAACTGAAACTGAAACCAGTTCGAAAATCGATTAAAAAAAAAAAATTCAAAACGTGTGCTTTGTGTTCTAGCATCATATGGTGTGTCGTCCATGTCCATTTTAGAAGTGGCCAGCTTCTAGCTCCTTCATATTCAGCGACCATTCATGTCTGACCTGTCAAACATTGTCTCCTTTACAGCATCTTCATACATCACAGATATCGCTTTCTGCTTCGGAACAGAAATAGGTATATTATCCAATCCCACTTGCACTCCCAAACGCATTGTGCATACACGAACATGGCTAAAATCAAGAGAAATTAATATATATATATAATGATGATGATGATGATGATGATGATAAAAGGGTTGGAAGAGGGAGAATGCAACCCTTTCGATCTCAAATGAAAAATGGTCTAATCACCAACATCATCTTTTTTTTCCTTAAAAAAAAAAAAAATCTAAAACAATGAACAAATAATCCTGGATTCTGTAACATGGTCGTCCTCCATCAGTCAGCAACGTCAATGGTGTGACTGCCAGCCAGAACCTCCAACACCAGTCAACTGCAATGGAGGGTGTGTAGGGTGGGGGGCGCTGACGAGGGGGTGGGGGGGGAGGCTATAGTTGTTTCTGGGTTGAAGAGTCTCTCCTTCCAGACTTGTCTCTCTTCGTTGCTACAAGAATTGTATTGCATTGTTTTGTGTTGCATTGCATTACATTACATTGCTTTGTATCACATTGCATTTCATTGTATTGCATTGCATTGCATTGCATTGTATTGTATTGTATTGCACTGCATTGTGTTGTTTCAGTTGTATCGTATTGTGTTGCATTACAAAGAGCGCGCGCGCACACACACACACACACGCGCGCGCGCGCGCACACTGCGCGTTTTAGCAACCCATTTGAAACCCTTTGAGGTCAACGTGTTCGGTGCTGGGGTCAGTCTTGGCGTAGCCGTCGGGTGGAGGCCGTACAATTTTATCACGAGCTAGCCGTGCAACATATGAGATTTACGGGTTTGTGAACTGACACAAGTTCAGAGAGCAGAGACCATTTTGAAAGTTACGGAGCTACAGTGCACATGGGTGCCTCAATAAGTTGAATTGTAATGGTTATGGTGCGGAGAAACAAATTCAGACGACCACACAAAAATGGAAACGGACTCCAAGACAGAATTCTCGTCATTTTCGATGGAAAAGGAAACTGTTAATTCATCGTTTTTCAACCTCGTTTCTCAACAGTGTTAACATTTTCGACGGAAATGAAAACTGAGCTGATTATTTTTCTACCTCGTTATTTACAGTGTGAACTGCTCAGTTTGTGAACACTGAGTGGACAATTCAACGTGGCAGTGTTGTGTAGTCTTCTGTCTGAACAACAAGGAACTGTGTGCGTATTTCCTAAACGTGGTGGTACTTACATACCGTACGCAAGAACTAACTCCCAGCCCCGGCCTGTTTTACCGTGCACACTGTTCATAGCCAGTAATGTGGAGTGGGGAGAACGCACACACAACTTGATCGTCGTCACACAAAATGATTGACGTCAATGGAGAGGACATTTTGAGAAGATACATAGCTGTGGAATGTCCGTGATAGGTGACCAGATCGGTGGGGGCTTGGGGATGTCATTCAATCACCGATGTGTGACAGGTTCGGATATTTTTCTTCCAGTGTGTAAGACTTTACATTTCTTACATTAAAATAAAGATTCAACGTTTCTGACCATTCCTTAAATGTTTCCAAGTCACTTTGCATTCGGTTCCCTCTGTTGAGATTGTTTCGGGGGGGGTGGAGGTGGGGTTTCTTTTGTTCTTCCGCACTTTATCGGACAAGCTGAAGTGGGAGCATTGATGTAAATCGATCTGTTCTCAGTTCATATTCAGATCATATATCTTTCAGGACTTCTGCCAGGGGGAATAACAACGAATGTCTTACACGCCCGTGATGTCCACGGACTTATAATGATGGACACACCGTCCACTACGTCCGTGGTGATCTCTTTTGGGTCAAGATTTCCCACGAAGATAGGATTGAGTTTGAGTTTGTTTATTCCCATTAACTCTTTTGAGTCATAGAGAAACAAGGAAACATGACAATAACAGGATGACGGCCACAGGAAGAGCGAAGAGAATTTAAAAAGAAGAAACAAAAGGGGGGATAATACAAATGGGGGAAAATAAAATGAAATAAAAGGCCAAATGTAATCATCAGTCTGGTACAATGCAATAGAAATGGACAAATGCACAGATCAGGTTCAGGTTCAGGTTCAGGTTCAGGTTAGGGGCTGATGTTGATCATCGTAGCCTCACGGCTTTTTACGCCCCGTCTCATTTGATTAGCACAAGGCCTCACGGCCTTCTTTATGCTATGTCGTTATCTGTCTTGTCTCAGTCTAAGTAGACCCAGTTACAATTATCTTGGACCATCAAAGTCAAACCAAATGTCTTTTAAAATTTTGTGATTATCGATAAGGTTCTTGAAGTTGTTGGTATTGGAAGCATACTTGATGTTAGTAGTTAGTTTATTCCAGTCGTTAGTAACCCTATAACTGAAAGCAAATATCCTTGTGTTATTGTTATGTCTCTGTTTATAAATTTTATCAACACTGTTTCTTGTTTCCATATTAGTATCTGGCGGTGAATCAAAGAAGTGATCTTTTTTAATATCGTCTATACCATTACAGATCTTATAGGCTTGAATCAAATCTCCTCTTTTTCGTCTTGCTTTCATTGAGGGTAATTTTAGGAATTTCAGTCTTTCTTCGTAAGACAAATCCTTAATTTCATGCACCAGTTTAGTAGCACGTCTTTGCACTCTTTCAATAGTAATTGATTGACGTATTAGTCTAGGACACCAGGCAGGGAGACCATACTCCAAGAGAGGTCTTACAAGAGCTTTATAAAGTCGGAGAAAAATATCCTTATCAATAAACGAAAAAGTACGTTTAATAATACCCAGCCTTTGATTTGCCTTGTTAACAACTTGGTTAATATGTCTGTCAAACAGTCTTTATCAAACGTCACCCCTAAGTCTTTCTCCTCTTCACATTTCACAATATTGGTTATTTCATCGTCGTTTTTCATTACATAGTTATGTTTTGGGTTAGTTCGACCAATGTGTAATACTTTGCATTTGGAAGCATTAAAGTATAAGTTCCATTTTTCAGACCATTCTATCAAGGAGTCAATGTCATTTTGCATTATGTGTTGTGAACTTGGTGAACAGTAAAGTTTAGTGTCGTCTGCAAAAATTTTACATACACTTGATACTGTCTGAGGCAAGTCATTTATGAATAATGTAAAAAGTATGGGTCCTAAGATACTACCCTGTGGAATTCCACTGAGGAAGCATTGCTTCCTCTGAATAACTATCTTCCACCTTAACTCTTTGTTTTCGGTTTGTGAGAAAATCCCTAGTCCAATTTAATACTTTTCCTGATATTCCATAAGATTCTATCTTTTTTAATAATCTCTGGTGTGGCACAGAATCAAAAGCTTTCTTAAAGTCTAAGTAGAGCACATCAATATCTTCGCCCCTGTTTATCATTTGTGTGAAGTCTTCCATGACTTCTAGTAACTGAGTTACACATGATCTGTGTTTCCGAAATCCGTGTTGGCATTCCGCATACAAACAATTTTCTGTCAAATGATCAACAATAGTATCTCTTACATATGATTCCAGAACTTTACATGTTATACAAGTTAAACTAACAGGTCTATAGTTTCCAGGGTCAGTTCTTGTACCTTTTTTAAATATTGGCGTTACTGTAGCCATCTTCCAGTCATCTGGTATTACCATTTGTTCAACTGATTTATTAAACAATATGCTTAGCGGTTCTGCTAGCTCTTCACTTAACTCTTTCAGAATCCTTGCTGGTACTGCATCTGGGCCCTGAGCTTTATTTGGATTTCGTTTTTTCAACTTTTGTTTTACAGATTCACTTGTAATTTTAATGTCAGTTACCATTTTGCCATTTGATCTAGATCCAGGGTCCAGATTTGGTATGTTATCAACTTTCTCCTTTGTAAAAACACTTGAGAAGAAACTGTTAAGAGTATTGGCTTTTTCTTTGTCACTTACAGATTTCGTGCCATCCTTGTCAATTAGGGGGTTTATTCCAATTTTTGATTTAGTTTTAGTTTGGACATATTTCCAAAAGCCTTTTTGATTAGATTTGACATCTTTAGAGAGCTTTTTCTCAAATTCTTTAGTTGCACTTTTGATCTGTTTGTTACATAGGTTTCTTGTTTCATTATATTTTTGATAATCTTTACCATTTTTTGTATTCAAAAATCTCTGATATAAGTTATATTTCTTTTTGATAATCCGCATAGCTTTTTTATCGAGCCACATGGGTTTATATTTCTCTCGTTTGATGTATATCATTTTAGGAATGTTTTTATTTATAGTTGAGTGTAGTTCCTTTTTAATATATTCCCAACTGTCATTTACATCCTTGTCGTATAGGCATTTCCAATCTATGGATTTTATGTCCAGTCTCATATTATTGTAATTTGCTTTGTTCATATTATACTTCCTCTCCTCTTTCTTTTCTTTACATTTTTTGTCTGCAATATATAGACAGAAGGCAAGAACCTCATGGTCACTTTTACCCAATGGGGACAAATGTTCAATGTCCGAAACTATTTGTTCATTGTTTACAAGAACCAAATCTAGTATGTTAGCTTTTTGTCCTTTTCTTCTTCTTGTGGGTTTATTTACCATTTGGTATAAAAATGCATTTCGTGTGCATTCTCTAAATTTGTCATCACCTTCACCAGTCCACCCTCCTGTCCAATCTACACTGGGGTAATTAAAATCTCCTACTATGCAGACACAGTCATATTTATGTAGGCAATCTCTATGCAAGAGTTCAAACAGTCTATCATCATTATCTTTAGTACTGTTTGGGCTTCTATATACACAACCAAACAAGGTTTTTTTGTCCATCTCCGCTTACAAGATCAACAAACATACACTCTTCAAAATCTGTATCATTCATTAAACGACATTCTTTCGCATTCATACTCTCTTATGTACAAAACAACAGCTCTTTTTGGATTCTGATTGTGGAAAAGATCAAAACCTTAGATTTACAATACGGCTCTGTATCTGACTAGTTGAGCCTGAACTGGGAACTGGGGGTGGGGGGGGGGGGTAGTTGGAGCATAACATTAATAATGACATGATGTAACAAAATGAAATATACAATAATTTGCATGTTATTTTAGCACCCATTTGCCAGTAATACTGGGATTGGTTTGATACATACAAGAGAAAAAAAGACAAATATATATATATATATACATACATTATATACATATATATATATATATATATATATATATATATATATATATATACATATATACATACACATACACACACACACATACATATACGCACATACATACATGATCATGCAATTACAAATGGATATGTACGGGGTGCGGTGTCAAGATTAACAAGTCATTGTTCTAATTCCTATTCAACAAGTACAGTTAAGGCATAAGTGGCATAGAATCCGGACTGAAACTGGCTCCTAACGAAACACATTAAAACCTTCTTTAATGAACTTAGCAAAATTTAGTAACTTTTTCTTACTACTAATAGACATCAATGTTGCATATTTGTGGAAGTTGGGACGTGTTGTGTAATACTTAGGTAAATACTGATTGCGGAGATTTTGAACTGCAGGACATTCCATGACAAAGTGGTATTCGTCTCCCACTCGATTCATGTCACAAAGATGACACAATCTTGCTTCTTGTGGTATGTTCATGTGTCTCCCTTTCTCAATTGGTTGTTTGCGATTACTTGTTCTGAGTTTCAACATTGGGATGCTATAGCACAATGGCAAAAGGTCTAGATAATTTTCAAAAGCTATTTGGCTTTTAAATAGACTGTAGTTATTGGCTTTTGTAGAGTCACGGCAAGTTTCTACCCATTTTTGTGTATAACTATCTTTAAGTTTTTGGGTCAGATTGTTTATCAGCCATGTAGCTGATACAGATTGTGGATAGTACCACACGAAAGACAGTCCATTTTCATCTAGAATCTGTTTAATTTTAAGTAACCAGTCATTTTTGTGTATTTGTAAATTAAAACATTCAGTTAATGTGTTCAGCATGCGAGAGGAGAATTTTTTTTACTAGACAATGTGTCAATGGACAATTTGTGCCAGAATTTGATCATTCGGCAATATACATGCACAAACAGGGGGAAATGTCCCGTTTCACCATAGATGAAACAGTTTGGAGTGCTTTTCTTAAGCCGGAGTATGTATTTACAGTATTCCAAGTGTAATGATTCGGCAATGTCAACGTGACTAGGTATGGGGGCTAGGGGATGTCACTCTTCGCGATATTTTGATCCATGAGACATTTGTTACTTCCCCTGATAGCCACTTTTCGTCACAGCAGTTGTCGCTCAATGACAACGGTTTGTCATGCTTTTATATGCCCTTTCTTATTAAGTGGTCCGACAAGCATGAAGTCCTTGGTAAAGAGTTCATATATACATATTCATAAAAGATCCCAAGCAACAGTACATATGAAGGTATCTTATCCAACTGTGTCCCACCCCACCCCAGCTCCCAGTCCCAAACATTAAATTTGACAATGCTCAATGTGAAGTATTTCTGTGTCTTGCTACAGAACAATGGAGGTTATGACAGATGACATTTCCCGTTGATTTTTGTAAATCTGACAGTCCCAGTGGTCTTTCCTGACGATTCAAATAAATCCATTGAGAAAATCAAGTCCTAACACTGAGCAGTAGGGACTCTTTTTTTTCTTCTTCTTTTTTCCCCCAAAAAAATTCACATAATTTGTTATTGGTTTGCTTTGCATGCCTCTCAAATTTCCATTATATATCGCCTACGTGTTTGTGATCGGAGTCAGTCGCGCGTCGACCCGTTTTGCCGAATCGGTTTGGATTCTTACTTGGTTGAAAATGCGGCGAACTGTACTGATGCTTGAGGGAGCCCATTTGAAAACGGGAAGGGTTCACTAGTCCGAGGGTTCACTAGTCCGAGGGTCCAGTAGTCCGAGGGTTCACTAGTCCGAGGGTTCACTAGTCCGACAGTCAAACAGACAGACAAACACACAGACATACAGACTTCGTCGTCGTCGTCGTCGTCGTCGTCATCATTTTTTCATTTTCCTTCTTTTCTTCTTCTCCTCTCCTGATCCTCCTCCTCCTCGTCCATGTCCTCCTCCTCGCCCATGTCCTCCTCCACATTCCTCGTCTATGTCCTCCTCCTCGTCCATGTCCTCCTCCTCCTCCGCCAAATCCTCGTCCATGTCCTCCTCCTCGTCCATGTCCTCCTCCACAACCACGTCCATGTCTTCGTCCATGTCCTCCGCCACATCCTCGTCCATGTCTTCCTCCTCGTCCATGTCCTCCTCCTCCGTCAAATCCTCGTCCATGTCCTCCTCCTCCTCCAGATCCTCGTCCATGTCCTCCTCCTCAATGTCCTCCTCCTCTATGTCCTCCTCCTCCATTTCCTCCTCCTCCTCTATATCCTCCTCCTCCTCTATGTCCTCTTCCATGTCCTCCTCCTCCTCTATTAACCTCCTCTATGTGTGCGCACGCACACACACACACACACACACACACACACACCAAATCAAACCCCAATCAAATCAAATCAAATTGAAAATATATTCTTCGTTCAATCAAAACTTGAGAATGAAACATAAGTCACAAAATGTCTTTTTAAACGGAGATGACTAATTCTGGGGGGGGGGGGGGGGGGGGGGGGAGGGGAAGATATCATTCGTTTATTCAAAACTTAAGAATAAAACAGAAATAGTCACAAATTGTCTTTTTAGACTGATAGCACTAGAAAATAAGTTATTCTCCGTTCATTTAAAATTTGAAAATGAAATAGAAATAGTCACAAATTGTCTTTTAAACGGAACTGACTAATTTTCTTGGGGTGAAATAAGATATTCTTCGTTCATTGAAAACGTGAGAATCAAATAGAAATAGTCACAAATTGTACGTTTAAACGAAAATGACTAATTTTAAATCAAACCCCAATCAAATCAAATCAAATTGAAAATATATTCTTCGTTCAATCAAAACTTGAGAATGAAACATAAGTCACAAAATGTCTTTTTAAACGGAGATGACTAATTCTGGGGGGGGGGGGGGGGGGAGGGGAAGATATCATTCGTTTATTCAAAACTTAAGAATAAAACAGAAATAGTCACAAATTGTCTTTTTAGACTGATAGCACTAGAAAATAAGTTATTCTCCGTTCATTTAAAATTTGAAAATGAAATAGAAATAGTCACAAATTGTCTTTTAAACGGAACTGACTAATTTTCTTGGGGTGAAATAAGATATTCTTCGTTCATTGAAAACGTGAGAATCAAATAGAAATAGTCACAAATTGTACGTTTAAACGAAAATGACTAATTTTAAATCAAACCCCAATCAAATCAAATCAAATTGAAAATATATTCTTCGTTCAATCAAAACTTGAGAATGAAACATAAGTCACAAAATGTCTTTTTAAACGGAGATGACTAATTCTGGGGGGGGGGGGGAGGGGAAGATATCATTCGTTTATTCAAAACTTAAGAATAAAACAGAAATAGTCACAAATTGTCTTTTTAGACTGATAGCACTAGAAAATAAGTTATTCTCCGTTCATTTAAAATTTGAAAATGAAATAGAAATAGTCACAAATTGTCTTTTAAACGGAACTAATTTTCTTGGGGTGAAATAAGATATTCTTCGTTCATTGAAAACGTGAGAATCAAATAAAAATAGTCACAAATTGTACGTTTAAACGAAAATGACTAATTTTCTTGGGTAAGATGAGGAATTCTTGATTTATTCAAAACTTAAGAACGAAATAGAAATGCCACAGATTGTTAAAACGGGAAATGGCTAATTTCCTTGGGGGAGGGTGGGGAATAAACAGAACAATAAAGGGAATTCTTTGGCAGTAAAATAGAAATTAATGGGAAAAGAAAACTGATGGGTGACTTTTGATTTCAATTTGCTCTTTGAAAGAAAAATTCTCGCTATTCTTCTTAACAAGATAGAACCAGTCCT
>NC_134894.1:44434721-44522221 GCF_041734735.1 Babylonia areolata | reverse complement strand
TAATTGTCTTTTTCATTATTGTTATTAGTATTATTATTGCATAGTCTTGTACTGTTGGGCAGACCTTTGATCTGGCACTGCCTGGCGGAGACAGCAGCCACCCTGACACCAGTGACAGGGCCGACCCCGGCCCGTGGACATGCTGACTGCAGAACGGAGTGAGCGAAGAACAGCGGTGACCCTGGACAGTGCCACCTGTCATTGAGGCCAACTCTACACCACAAGCTGCCTGTGCAAGACTGCGTTTCTCAACACTGAGGTTAGTCTGTTCATTGCAGTTCATTCTGTGTTTCTTGCAGCATCACTGTTCAGCCTGCCAGGGGGTCCTAAGAGGTGATGATAAGTCAATGTAAACTCCCAGAAGACTATTTCCACAGGGCTTCTTGATTCCAGATTTTTTTAATGCCACCTGACCAATCACCACACAGACCATTCCCCACTGACCCCCCACCCCCACCACACACACGTTATTCACAGTGGTGCACAGGAATTCCGTATCAAAGGAATGTTCATACTCTTTTTGTTTTAAATGTGTGATGCTGTATATTTGAAAATATATGTATGTTTATCTACTTGATAAAATATATTTTGTTATTTTACTTTATAAATTGTATTTTGTTATGTTATATATTGAATTGTCTTATTAATTTGCTGTGCAGAGATGAAGCAGACTGCAAGAGCTTCCAGAGGAGATGCTCCAGAATGGAATGGACCCCCTACAGCAGTGAACTGGGACACAGGGGAAGCGGCCAGGTCTTCGTCACATGGACACAGAAAGATCCCCTCAAAATGAAAACGATTCTGATTGTGTTGTACGATTTCTGCCAGTCATCACAGTTCCACCTTGATGCAGTGATCTGTTGTGGGTATTGAGGGGTATATAATGTACAGGTTCGTGAAAGTTGGCTCACTATACAGTGTATGGCCAGTGACACTGACACAAGTGTCTGCAGGATGCATAATTATTGTAAAAGACTGGCAGCACAATGGCAACATGTGCTGACCTGGAGGTCCAATGGCCTTGTATTGTGAAGGGAATTGGGACCCACAGTCAGGCAGTGTATACAGCGGTGGTATGGAATGTAATGGTTTAGGTAGCAGTGGCAAGCATGGATTTAAAGCCTTTGTAACTTCTTTGAAGAGGGAAGGGGGGTGTAAGGAGGAGTAAGTCTGATTTGCCTATTCCCGTTTCGCCTACTCTGATGGTGCAATTCACACTGGACTCTGTCCTGTTTCACCAACTCATAATTTGTCTACTCGGCCTGTCTGTCTCTCTCACTAACATGCCCATGCACACACACACAATTAATCCTCTTCACTTCCAGCTGGAGCATAAGGCACCAACAAATCTCCAGCCATTTCGATCTTGAGCGACCCAGCTGATTTCATTCCTGGTCTTGCTTGCCATTTTCATTTAAGCGACAGTTCTCCATATGCATAGTGGTCTACTTCCATGGTTGTACCCATCTGTGGGCAGCATACAAATGTCTGGTTTTATACAACCTCAGAACATGAACCAACCACCTTCAGCGTGTCTGTTTCACTTCATCCACAATGTTATTGATGCATTTACGTCTCCCCACCTCTGTTCATGACAGGCTGTTCCCAGTGAATTTTGAGGATTCGTCAGACGTCCTTGGAATCCTCTAAATTAGCTTTCAGTTTTCTTGTTTGAAAAACACAAATACACACACAACTAAACAGACTTTATTTTCTATATTTTGGTACAGAGGTTTTCTCTTTGGCAGCAGCACATGTCCAACACACACAAAAAACAAAAACAAATATAAAATGAATGAAAAATAAAAAGATAAATTGAATGGCACCAAATGGAAATAGCTACATACAAATATACAGATTGAGATTCTCTTGGACCTCTATTTCAGTGAACCAAGCCACATTGCACATCTTCCCATGCCACTCATGCATAAATGCGCACACACCCCACACACACATACAAACCACACACACACACACACTCTCACACAAAGAGTATGCAACTACTAAGATACATTGTTCATTTAAAAATAAAAAATCAGGCTAACAATATTAAACCACAAAGCACCATTTCCATGGATCACTAAATTGAGGCAACACAGTAAACAACTTTTAACTTTCATTCATTCAAACTAAGTCAAAAGCCCCCAACACCACTTCTTCCCCCACCCCACCCTACCCCAATATCCTGACCCCTTCCTATAGAAAAACACCTACAGGCCAAAGCTTATTCACCACCTGCAGCCCCCAATCCCCCGTACTACACACACACAAATTGTATGGATGAGTATTAAAAAAAAAAATTAAACAATGCTTGGTACCATATCACCAACAGAACAAAGAGGCGGGCACACAACTGCAAAAATGAATGTTAAGAGAAGTTGAAAACTACATGAATCAGGTGGTCTGTCAGCTTTTCAATGACACACCATATGCATTTAGCTTTAAAAATCTACTGCCATGCACATTCACACAAACTGAATAGAATGTTTGTGCATACAAAGTGTGAAGTATATATTTGTGTGTGTGGTTAACTTGTTTTCAAATAACAGAGGAACTGTGTCTTTTGGGGCACATTGGAAAACTGAATGGGCGTATGGTGATCACCTATTTCATTGATAGGCAAACCTGGGATAGGCGAAACAGGAACAGGCAAATCGGAATGACAGCTGTAAGGGGCTTAACGCTGCATGCCTTGAAGCAGCTGTCTTTTACTAAAAGTTTTGGTGCGGGAAGACCACATGGCATTGAGACTGGAAGATTCAGTGGCTGTCATCTGCTACCATGTGGAGAAAATTGAGATCCTGACAGTATTCAAAGCATTGGAATTTTCACTGTCAGTCTGTTTTCATTTTGAAGGACATCACTAGGCTCCTTTAAACATAGATTTTGTGAAGTGAAATCTTTCAGTATACCCTACTTTTCCCACATGAAACTGGAGCACAAAATTGAGAATGCATGACCATGTGCGATACCATCCTCTATTTTGTTATCAAGTTTTAGTTAAGAAAAGGGTTAAAGGTCCCATTTCCTTTAACGATCATCGGGGCAGTGAATTCATAGTTCAGTGTGTCTAGGGCTCAGCATTGGAAAGCGGGGTCCCAATCCTTTCCTTCCATTTTTAAACTTCCCCAACCATATGTATCCATTCACACCTGGCTGGAGTGGAGTGGGGGAAATCAGTAAAACGCATTCATTTGCAAATTTACTGATCCATTATTTGATTTTGTCCCTATAGTGTATATAGTTAAATGCATACTTGCACATGGGACTCCAGTTTACCATCTTGTTAGAAATACTTTAACCAGATCACCATTTAGGCCTTGTAGGGATGGAACTTGGATACCGGTGAGACTGGAACCTGGGAACTGCTGCTGTCTGCTTGGTGGACCAGTGTGTACAGACCATGTGTTGCACAGGAGTGGACTATCAACCTGTGGAGACGTGTTGGGAGAGGAATCAGAAACTGTCTTCTTAATCCAGAAATATTTCTACAGCACATGCACAGCACAGTGCCCTTGCTGAATGAAGCATCATGTAGCATAAGGTGGCGCTGTGTCACTGGACTGAAATATGAAGTGAGTAAATGGTTCATTCCATTCTGGATCCCCAAGAAAGACTGGGTGTCAGGATGCCACGGCACCTCTTCCAGACTGTGTTATTGTCGGTCCTCTGCTCCGTGTGTGTGCTCTGTGTTGATCGGCTTGGCCAAAAGCAATATTTGATTTGTGCTTTGTGTTCAATGCTGTGAACAGTTACAACGCTAATCCTCAGCTCACAGACCTTTGCTCTGCGGACAAGGAGCCAGCTGCATTGCTCGGACGGAAGAGCCTAGTATGGTTGTAACCCGCTGCTAAGTGTGTGTCGTATGGAACTGACCAATGGCATAGTTCGGGCAATGTAGGCATTTAGTCACGTGTAACTGTCAAAAAGTTAGAGCCAAGCAATGCAACTGGAACAAGGTCAGTAGTCTGGAGAGTGCAGTTATTTGAAGGGGAAATACAGAAGAATGGATTGTGGGCTTCCAGTCATTAGTTCTGCCAGTGCCAGCAGCATGTTTTTCCCTATACGGTTTTCAGTCTTAGATTTCACACTGTCCATCAAATTTTGTCGATTGGTTGGAAATGATCCAATGGCAAAACATAATCGGATGGGACAAACCAGAATTGCTAGGTATGGATGATGGGGTTTGTCCCCCTAACATATGGCCTTTTATACCATGCTCTCATTGTGACCCCAGGTTCTATGTTCCCCACCCTCATCCATGCCTGTGATGAGTTACTGTCCAGTCTTTCGTGCTGGGAGATTCTCAGGGGACTGTCCTGTGGTGGTGGTGGTCTCCACTCCAGGGTGACACAGTGACAAAGCAATTGTATCCAGAATAAGGGGGTTGAGCAGGTGGTGTCCGTATGGTGGATTAGAAGAGGCACTGCTGTACTTGGCAACACCAATGCTGGACGATAGTTTTGTGTACTGCTGGCACTGGGATTGTGATGGGACATTCTTCCCCACCCATCAAAAGTTTGTATTTATAAATGTTAACCATGTTTGGAAAAGGGGAAGCAGGAAATAGATGCAAGTGGAAAGTTCACCAGCTTGAAAACTGTACATGTGGTGTGTGTGTCTCTCTCAATTTTAACTTCAAGAGGGGGTTGGGGGCTGAAGAGGTGTGAGTGAGAGAGAACAATCCTAAATGCGCACATTTTCAAGCTGGTGAACTTCCCATTTGCCTTTCTCCTGTCTACCCTTCATTTTCTTTTCAGTTGTGGTATGGGTGCTAGTCCTTCACAAGTGAGTAAAAATTCAACTTCAAATTGTTAGTGAAATTTGTCGATTCAGTGGTCTCCATCTCGTGTTGAAATTTCACAACAGGAGGAAGGAGGCCACTAAGACATTCGCTTTTAATAGCAAGTTCAGTTGCGGAGTATTGACAATTCTACCTGGACCACTCTACCCAGAGAAAGATTAGCACCCATACCTGAATCCACCTTTAAACATAATTGTGGGGGAGGGGGCACTTCAGTGTCAGAATTGGTAGGGTTTAAAATAGATTTACCAGGGGGAGGAACGGCCGATTCACAAAGTTGGACTTAGTGTGTATATATAGGGGTGCCTTCCTCCCCCTTTTAAAAAAAAAATAATTATGCTTAATATTTGCAAACTTATGTTTTTGTCAATGTAAATGATCCAATAAAATTGAAAAATAAATATGGCTTAAATTTGTTATATATATATATTTTTTTTTTAATGGGAAGGAATGGCCAATTCAAATATATACTAAGTCCAAACTTGTGATTTGGCCGTTCCTCCCCTTAGTAAATTTTTTTCTGAATTAAATTACAGTAAAGACAACCCACATTCAGTGTTCAATTTATTTTTCTCCCGCCACATTTTCAAAGGAAAAAGCAGTGGTTACACATCTCACATGATTCATATGACAACTGTTTGGACAAAACACTTTGCCATGGGTAGGTACCTAACAAAAGCTCACCAACAACAGGCAAGTATACTTAGTCATGGAAGTATTGAAAAAAAAAACAACCTGAACTGGCATTAAAATTAACAATGAGGCCAGGAGATCAAATGATTAACATATAGTAAAGAGTGGTAATTCTCTCCATACACAAGGTACACAACTTCAAGTCAATGCTGCTTACGCTACCAATTCAGCTAGCACACAGGCAAATAAAAGGTACACTGGAACAAACCCAGACACTTACCCAAAAAAGGAAGCGCCAGGCTTGTTCTTATACTACCTGTCTGCTAGCTGAATTGGTAGCGTAAGCAGCACTGACTTGAAGTTGTGTACCTTGTGTATGGAGAGAATTACCACTCTTTACTATTTGTTGAACTAACTCCCACCCACCCCACAAAAAACATTCTCCTTCACAAAAGCACTACTTTGCCAAACATTGTCAGTGAGCTTTTGCCCCATGACAATGTGCCACTCATCCAAAATGCTACAAGCCAAGAATGACAAGCGGCAAAGATAAACTAGTGGTGTAAGGTTCAGATCTGGACCTGCCAACCCCATCAGTCCACTTTTAAATGCACAGCCATATCACATTTAAGATACTGCACACAGAGCAGACATTTTACAAAGATAGAGCATGTACTCAGGTGCCAACCATGAAATCCACTTCTAATGAATTAACAATGAATCAGTTTATCTCTTTTTTTTTATCGCAATAGGCAACAATGACAGTGTAAGTAGAACCATGTAAATAATCTGAAATTAAAATCATTGAAGACAATTTTGGTACAAGGCCCAGTGCAGTCAGCTGGGCTGTAAGTATATGCAACAAAAAGTAAAGATTTAGTACAAGAATTAATTTTCATGTGTGGACAGAGTACTGATGCCAAACAGTATAAAAAGTTTATTTTCAGATTGACCATTCTTGATATTTTCTTCTCAAGCAAAGTGCCACAACCCATTTTCTTCTCTCAAAATGCTGACCATGACCTTGTGTCTACTACAAAGGCTTATTTAGATCAGTCCCATTGCCTGGAAACCATGAATAGTCCAGAACAGTACAGTTCTAATATTTCTGACCATTAAAGAAACAAGCAAACAATTCAAGAAAAATACAAATTAGTGATTCACTGAAGTGACATTATTCACACGCTTGTCACTGTACTCTTCTACAGCAAAGCAAATGTTTTCACCAAGTATTTTGCAGTACTAAGACTAGGGAAGGTTGGCATGGTTGGCACCTGCAGTATATCCAGCTGTCTTCAGAAAATGACAGCAAATTTTAATTATTATGCAAAAGTGAACTGTCAGTTTTTTATGCTTATTACATCAGCACAGATCTGTTTCTTAATCTTAGTAGTAATAATGTACAAAGGGGACCGAAGGCGTGGACATCAACATGGGCGGTATACAGGCCAAGACACTGCATGAAAACTGGACATTAGCATGTCGGAATACAAGTTTAGACACTGCACAAAAACTGGACATCAACATAGGGAAATACAGACCCAGTCATTGTATCAGTGTATGAAAACCTGACATCAACAGCCTAGTCATTTTAAAATAATAACAAAAAACAGGACATCAAAATTGGGGAATAGAGATCTTGTCATTGTATCAATTACGAAAGACAGAATTTTCTTATCTCATTATCAACAGTCATTTACAGTGCATAACAATCCTGGACTGGTTTTATGGCAATATCTCTACAGCAGGTAAAGAATGCTATTCATTCGTTAGTAGCAGTAATAGTAGGAACTGGCATTTTTTGCCTTTAGGCCTCGCAGCCTATAAACGTCCCCTCTGTATTATCTTTTTTGGATAACGCTGAGTAACAAAAATGTGTCTCTTAGTAAGGATGGAATATCTACTGTGTTAAACCATTAACTAGATCATTGGATAATATTATATACACATATTTCAACAACTACAAAGTGCTGGGAATGTGGACAAATCCCTGATGTATGGAAAACTTCCATAATAACCACCACTAGAGCAGGGCAAGCCATGAACAGAAGCTTTGAGCTTTAGAACCTATTCAGTTACCTCCCATGTATGGAAAGTCATAGAGACAATTGTAAATATTAGAATGGTGTATATTACTGTGAAAAATATAATGCAATTCCCTCAGATCAAACAGGGTTTAGGAAAGATTTACGACTGATCATCTGACATCTCTCAACACAAATCAAAAAAACAATTTTTCAAGTGAAAAAGTAATCTAGTATCCTTTCATCTTTAGTAACTATGATCAATTTGACATTGCAGACTGCTGTTGAAGCTAAAACAAACTGGTCTGTCTGGACATGTTTTTGGCTAAGTATACATGTGAAATCCTTTAAAAGTAGAAGTAACTTTGTCAACCTTTAGGCCTATAAATATGGGAATCCCATAGGGCTCCATTATTTCACTGCTGTTATTCAATATCACACTTTACGATTAACACATATTTTTCATTATCTTCCATGCTGGCACAATGTGCTGATGACATCACTATAGGGATTCAGATTAAGAACACTACATTACCTACATTACATCAAATATGTAAAGATGATTTTGGGGGGGAGAACTTGATAAATTGAATAACCATCTGCATTGAAGCGGTTCATGATTTTCTATAGGAAAAAAAAAATCACTCAATTCTCTTTATTAAAAGTTATTAATCCATGCAAACTATGATTCTTTGGGGATGACATGAAACATATTTGAAGTCTGAAATAATACTTCTTGATATCCTACCTACTTCAAAAATGAAACTGGAAAAGACACAGTGACTGTCACTCAGAGGTGACTAAAGCAGCTAAAAGTCTGAATTTCTGAAAAAAAATTAAGTCACTCTCCTTTGGAACAGGACTCCAAGATTCTGTTTTGCAACCTCTCTTGTAAGGTTAAGATTGACCTATGGATAAGAAATCTTTTCTGCTCCAGCAACTTCTGAAGAAGCTCTGAATCAATGACAGTAAAGCTGTGAAACTGGCCATAGTGGTACCGCTGCATACTCAGACCTCTGAAGCCTATCAGCTTACAGGCACTTTACCACATGATGAAATCAGAAAATCAAGTTGTTGTTTTTTATTTTTAAAAATTTACACCGGGTTCGTCTGTCTCAGCAATGGCAATCCACAAGGAACCATCGATGTTAGGTCGCCAGGAGGCCACACACCAGAAGAAACCCTGCACTGCTGCTGAGTCACTTCAGTCGTTTTCAGAGGTGCCTGTTCTGATTTAGCGTACTAAGGACACCACCTACTAAACCCCCCACTGACGACAATAATGGCTTAGTCATGGAGCCAGAGTGAGTGAGTGTCCCTCCCAGAGTGGAGACCACTGCCACATTCTTCCAACAACAGCACCCCCACCCCACCCCCACTTGCAGTGTTGGTCAGGAAATTAGAGCAACACACCCAAAGACGCAATCGTGAAGTGGATGATACTCGACTGTGTGGCCCCAGTCTCCCCATTTAAGCCCACACCACATTCAACTCTGGGTTGGAGAGGGATGCGAACCGAAGAACCCACCTCCCAGACGTCAGTCTGCAACGCTAACCACTTCATCACGGTGGCTGCTAATTTACACACTATTTGCACATATTATAATTCAGATATTCAAAATCTTTCAAACATCAATCTACATGATATGGCACCACATGTACTTGTGCCACCTATCCCTCCATGGGAGTTAATAGCAAAAGTCAATATGTGTGCTTCAGACATGACAAAAGGAGTGTCCACATATACAATACCAATACATGTAGCAGCATCTGTCAGAATTTATTTGGAAGAAAATTTTGAAAATTATTTTAAAATTAACACCAATGGTTCGATTCTGGATGTTAGCATTGCACTTTGCAGAGTCTGCTTTTGTAATTAACCATCCTTAACTCGCTCTGGACTATTGGCCCCAATCAAGGCCCGATCGGGGCTTTAATGAAGTTTTGAATATGTGGGTGGCACCTAAATTACATAAAGATGTTAAAAGCTAAAATTATCTCAAATGACCTTACTACTTTCCACTACGGCCAATAAATACTGAGTGTGTTGCTGCGCTCACATACCTGTAGGAGAGTAATTTTCCAGGCGATTGGTTCACATGAACAGTGCATGTCAACAAAGGTGTCCGACCCAGTTTCTTTCCAATCACAAACCAGACAACTGTTTCAGACAAAGAAGCCCAACTGGGGCTTTACAATTTGATTTGATTTCAAACTGTTTCAAACTCATTGTTATGATGATTTGATTTCAAACTGTTTCAAACTCATTGTTATAATATTATGATTTGATTTCAAACTCATTGTGCTTTCCTGGATTCATTTATCCAGTCATCAGTGTGTGCAAATTTTGAACACAAATTATGGATAGTTTCATCAGATCACTGGAAGATTGCATACAAAGAAAGGACAAGTCATATTTTGTGTCCAAGCAAACCACTGTGTTTCTTCTATAGTATGGAAAATTCAATTCAAAACTTCAGTTGGGTTTTTGTTGTTGTTGTTGTTGTTGTTTTGTTTCAGTTTTTTTGGTGTGTTTTTTTGTTTTGTTTTTTTTGGGGGAGGGGGGTGGGGGTGGGGTGGGGATTCTTTTTTAATAGGCCATACAAATGGGCAGTTTGTGGGGAAATCCAGGGGAGCAAACTGGAATTTTTAAGTGAGTTAAAACCAAAAATTCATATTCTTGGAAAGGGTCATTAAACTTTTTCTGTTGGGTTTAAATTTATCTTGTTCCATTGCTAATGATGATAAGTTTTGTGTTTATTTTCAGTCTGTAAAAGTCTGCTGCTTTTTGAGAATAATCAAAAGATTTTTTGTTTAAAATGAAACTTTTTTTTTTTTTTTACACTACCTTTTTTGTGAAAGGTGCTAATACTGATTTTTGTTGGATGCCATCCCATGCCAGGTTTCTTTATAGCGACCAGACAGACCCAGAGCAGCAAAACGGGGAGCAAAGAATTTTAAATTGGGTCTACAGGTAGCATAAGTGTATATTGTCCATCATCACACAAGGAAATGAGTAATATACAAGAAAAAAAAAACTTTATCTTGTGATCCCATTCAACTCTAAAACCTCATCAGTGGGCAATCCCTTGGTCTGATTTGCAGACCTGTTTTAAGTTTAACATTTTGACAATTATCCAATTCATGATGGACTATAGATTACTGCCCTAATATCATGAGCATTTTTTCAGTGATGTGACAGTTCAGCTTATAATTTGTGAATCTGAGTTAATGAAACCTTATCTGCACAATAGTGTGTCGTTACTGTCAGTTAATAGGAATGTTGATGGGTTTTTTGTTGTTGTTTTTTTTTTTACTTCTAACATTCATACCAGTTGTTTCTCTTGTTAATTGACTCATTCAGCCCTGCGCTCCAGCACTACCCTGGCATCAAAATCCACGGGCGCAACAGCCGAGTGGTTAAAGCGTTGGACTTTCAGTCTGAGGGTCCCAGGTTCGAATCTCAGTAACGGTGCCTGGTGGATAAAGAGCACAGATTTTTCCAAGCTCCCATGGCAACATATGTGCAGACCTGCTTGTACCTGAACCCCCTTTGTGTGCATCCACACGCAGAAGATCAAATACACACGTTAAAGGTCCTGTGATCCATGTCAGCCTTCAGTGGGTGATGGAAACAAGAATACACCTGGCATGCACCCACCCGAAAATGGAGTATAGCTGCCTGCATGGCAGGGTAAATAAACAAAATGGTCATACATGTAAAATGTTACATATCTTCCTGAGTGTGTATGTGTGCGTGACTCAACTCTAATTGAATGACACAGGAAACTAATGATGAGCGCCCAATGGCAGCTGTCAGTCATTTCTACCCAGGTAGGCAGCCTGTTGTGTGAACGACCCCCAAGTCTGTAAAGCACTTAGAGCATGGTCTTAACCAAGGATAGGTGCTATACAAGTATCCATATCAAATCAAAAATCAGATTTCTCTGAATGGTATACACCTTCCTACATGCACATAAACCGCATGCAAACCTTTACAGTATTTCAGGCTGTGTCCCCATCTATCAATTTGGAGGGAAAATGGGTCAATTTCAGTATCTTTTTGTTTTTCCAGATTAAAATGGCAGTGGAACCTGCTGAGGTTGTAAAATGCATAAAATTGAATGGGTTAACAACCTCTTTTGGGAAGTCCTTTAAGTAATTTTCTTTATTGCACTTCTGTTTATTTAAAATAATCACCTTTGATTCCACCCTGCATCCACCCTGTTTCCCCTAACCAACCATTCAACTCCCCCCTCCTCTCCTACCTTTTAAATAACATTCAAATGTGAACATTTATACTTTCACAAAATGTCTACAATCACCACTATATGTGATGGGACATTCAACAAAATTCCTCCTCCTGGTTTGGAGGTGAATGAAATTTGTTGTTTTTACACTTTTTTTTTTCCAACCCATCTGATCCAAAACTACATAACAGTAACATGTAATATGTGAAAAGTATTAGAGTACCATTTTATTTTTCACAATATTCCAGCACAGCAGTCACCAATTTCGGAGAATGACTCATATACATTAATATTTCCTTTTGCTTTTGAAAACATTTTACTTTCACTGCCAGGGTTGACAGACCCTGAGGCATTGCTTTACTGAAAAAAGTGCAGTATGTCATGTTGAAATTTCTGTACCAACACTTACTGCAGAGGAAGACTGATTTTGTGCATGCTCTACGCATGTGCTTTTCTTTAAAAGGTTAACAGTCGTCTTGGTTTATTGCTGTTTTTACAGTTTAATTCTCCATAAAATCTTATTTTAAAATCTAAAATCCCTAAAAAAAAAAAAAACAGTGCTGATACCTGTCAGATTTACTAGAATTACACAAGAAATTGTTTTATTTCTCTTTGTTTTCATCAAAACATGGTAATGGTTGGGTATACATCATATGGCAGACACTTTAGTTTTATTGATTTTGTTCCCAAAAGACTTAAAAGAGTTTTTAAAATTGTTTAAATCAGAGCTGATTCTTCTTCTTTGTTCATGGGCTACAACTCCCATGTTCACTTATATGTACACGAGTGGACTTTTACATGCATGACCATTCTTACCCCACCATGTAAGCAGCCATATGCCATTTTCAGGGGTGATTCCATTCAATCCATTAAGATTGTGAAAATTGTTGACATCAGCCAATTATGTTTCACAACAATGTTTCAAGATGACTTTCTTCTTTCCTTTCCAGTTTCCTGCTGAGAACAACTGACACTAATCTCTAACCACCCACAATAAATGACCCACATGTCAAAGATCCTGCTTGTTACTTTAAAAATTTTTTTTAAATTAATTCTATATATATATATATATAAGAACCTGAAAACACCGTTTTACCAAATTTTGCCACAAACCTCCAACGTCTGTATTGAATGTCTGTAGGACAAATGACAAACCAACATCATAATGACTAATTCTTTCAAAAAAAAAAAATTAATCACTTTCAGCTGTCAATACATTTTTTTTTAACTCTGATGTCACAGACTTCAGATGTCCAGTGCACTGATTACAAAATACCAAAATATTTCCAACGAATTGATTTCTAGCATGGTTTTTTTTTTAAAGATAATGTCAAATAGCAACTTTTTTCCTAGTCTGCCAGTTTCCACTGTTTTGAAAGTGAGCATTCCTGATTTCTTAAACATATGCAAGTAAACTAAACCTACTAGGATTTGTCAAACATACCTTTGAAATGAAACAAAAGAAAGAACACAAAGAGGAACAGATCAATATCAAAACATGACCAGATTAACACTGGAAAAAAATGATCAAAATATCACAAAAAGTCTGTTATTTCAGGAACTGTGACCAAAGGAACAAACTGAAACATATAACCTTTCTTTAAAGTTTGAACAAACAGAAAAGATATGTACATCTGATAGGAAACTGAAAGAAAACAATACTGAATGGAGACACACCTGTCTCTCCCTCTTTCAAATAAGCACAGACAGACACAACATATTCCTCTCTCTTTCACACACACACACACATATATGCACACACACTCTTCAGAAGTTAACTAATTTTCTTGATAACTTTTTTTCTCAAATGAAAAAAGTGTCAATATAACTTCCAGTTCTATGTTCAGATCCATAAAAAATGACTAGGAATATACCTGGATTTGAACAGAATATAAAAAAACATACAAGTCAACATCAACATTCCAATTGTACATATATACATATAAACAGTCAGCTTACCAATAGATGTAGAGATCTGTCTGTAACAAAGATGACACTGCTGCAGAAAACTGAAGGCCCAAACAAGTCAGTGTCACTGGACCCTTTCCCTTAAAAGATGTTGAAGGAACGACCAGCAAGCTTGGTGGTAGAGGAGACAGTGCAAGCATCAGCAGCATGCATAAGGAATATCATCAGGACGGAGTACAATGAACTAAATCAGTAGTATGCGTTACGGGAACGACCAAATCTGCCAGGACGTCGCTCTGGCCCTCTGAAATTGTCACCACAATATGGAGACCAGCCGTTGCGGAAATTTTCCGTCTCAGACAAGTCAGGCACAAAGTACTTGCTGCTTTGTGGGAGGAAAGTGTTACAGCTCTGGAAGTCATTATTTGAGGACCAGCCTGGACGATAGTCATTTTCCTGGTCATACCGAGGAGGCCTCTGAGGTAAGGGCGGTGGCGGCAAGACTGCGTATGGTGCAGGGCGACGGTACACGGTCACAGATCGACCATAACCGTTTGATCTGCGTGGAGGTTCACCGTTCAGACGTGTGGCCACATCTATTAGCGGGCCATGAAGAGCAGGGTCTGGTCGCTGCATTAAGGGGTGGCTGAGGGAAGAAAACTGGATGGGTGGGAAGGGGAAGCCCCAGGCAGTGGCCACATGACTCAACAGCAGTTCACTGATGTAACGATGAGCTGTGGGGTTCCTGAACAAAGCAAAGCATGAAAATGAACTGCACATTATCAAACAGTCTGACATCACTGCAATCTATACATATATATATATACCATATATATGAGATTCTGCCAGTGCTGACCTGTGGATAAGAGTTTGTGCCACAAAACCTTTTTTTTAAAATTTGGTAATCAAGTATCTTATCTTTTCATGTCTACACCTTTTTTTTTCTTTTTTGCACAAAAAGAAAAAAAAAAAAAATGACAGGAAAAACTGCTCAGCAACACAGAAAAGGCAATGAGAATGGCCTTGAGACTGCTCAGAGACTTGAACTGAAAAACCAAGAACTGAAGCAAACCTGGAATGCACCAATGAGGTTTTCCAGAAAGAACAGCCCCACAATGAAAGCACAGACTACGATCTATATTTCAAGACACAAACCCTTTTCACCCCACCCAAACATGGACTTGCTTTTCTCAACACGAAAAGCCTTATGTAGGGATCTGCCCTGAGGTAGTCAGCCATATATGCATAAATCAAATAAAGCAAAATGAATTTAATTTCATCCAACTATTGACAATAAAAGAGTGTGTATCATGCACTTGCGAGGACTGTTGTGAAAAATGAATATTGTAGCAAGTCTGTAATATCTGGTGTAAGTAACTTTGGGGACTTCAATTTGGCAGAGCATCCTACAATTTAAAAGTCAACCCGTGAAATATTCATAATAATAATATAAAAAAGAATCCCAAAGAGTATTCTGTATCTCTTAATCATCTACAATTTGCAGGGGGAAAAACAGGGTTACAAGACAAACCACCTTTTCAAATTCAAAGTAAGTATGCACAAAAAAACACCCATACAACTAACCAATGAATGCCGTCCGCCACTCTCCAGTCAATCCTATGTCGGAACCAGAAATGCAGATCAAGGATATCAAACCCGTGGTTGACAACAATCTGCCTGGCAAAGAAGTTGGCTTCCAACACATCCATCCTCAGCGTCTGGTTGTTGTGCTGTATCTCCTTCACCAGGAACCCTCCGCGGGCATTTCTGGAGATGGGCAAAGTGGTGTTCCACACCATCAGACAGTCTGGTGGCAACACTTTTGTGAGGCGGTAGAATAGCATGCCCATGTTCTCCTTGTAGTCTATGATGGCTGAGGTGCCATACCTGCACACAACAGCCAGCACTCTCAATATCATGTCACATATTTGTCACACTTCATGATTCAAACACCCAAGCCAGGAAGGCATTCCCAGCCTATCTAAAAGGGATACCAATTCTCCACTATGCCGCTGACAAAGCCAACAACTGTAACATAACATAGCATTATTAAAGATGGAAAATTGCATCAAAACAACAAGCTGCGTTCCCCATAGCCCTAAAATCTGAGTCACTTGACACTGTCCAAAATATCTTCCATCACCGTCTTTTCTGACAACATTCTCCAATCTGAAAAACGCAATCTAAAATACTTGCATTGTGGATTTGTGCATTTTATAGGCTTATGTGTGCAGATATGTTCATACAGAATATGTGCGAACATGCATGCAGGTGTGTGCACACACGTGTATGCTCACCGATTCTTTCAACTTTGACTGTGCCTTCATTTTTTTCATATGCTTATGTAATATTGTGGTAGTCATGACGGACAATATTGCATTGTGCTGGATCACATACAACTTTGCATATGACATCAGGCAACCTCAGTTGCTAGTTGGAGCCCACATGGACAACTTTGTTTTCTGCAGTAACTGCGATAGCCAGCTTGAAAATAGAATCATTATTTACTGCCTCCATTTCATTCTTATGAACTGCCACATCGTTACAATATGTAAATTGTAATACATTTTATTGTCTTGATTTGTATTTTATTACTTTTTGTCACAACAGATTCCTTTGTGCAAAATTTAGTCTTCTCTCCCTGTGGAGAGTGCATCACCACAGTGCAGGGCCACCCATATTTTCTTTTTTTCCCTTCTTTTTTCTGTCTGCAAGTGCATTTATTTCATTAGCAAAGTGGATTTTTCTACAGAATTTTGCCAGGAGCAATCCTTTTGCTGAGATGGGTCCTTTTACATACGCTAAAATCAACTGCGCATGTCTGTGCATTCAAATGCTTCTTTTGAGTGGTTTCCTTGTTACTTCTTGCATTGAGGTTCATTCTTCCTTGTTCTTTTTCCTTTTTTTACTTTAATCATAGGCATTACTGTCCATTATAACGGCCTTCAATTCCCTTCTTGACCATAAATTCAAAGTGCCTTCCCATAGAAGTAACTGACAGAAGTAGTGACAACAGATATAAGCAACTTGCAGTAAATCATGCTTTGGTATATGGTCTGAAAAAAAAAAAGTCCTGCATTAATGTACTTTTCTTTTTCTTTATTAAACTCCACAAAAATGTCTCGTTTCTGAAGAAAACCTTTAAAGCGTAGTTGCAGTGTTTAAGAATATGAAAACTATTCTCAATAAATAAACATTTGAAATGTACGCTGTATAAACCAATATAAAAGAATTAACACTGAACCACGTTTTCAGCCACTTGGGGGCCTTTGTCACGGTGGTTGGGAACTGAGGGTTCCTGCCATAACATACATTAAGGACTGACTAAACAAGAACAGCTAAGTAAGTGCATGATGCACTGGTGTTCATGGTTTTACCTCATTTGTTGGGCAACTTACCTGGTAATATCCCACAGACATGAGTTCATGATGACTAAATCTGGCTTGGGCTCTTCCTCCAAGTCACGCAAGACAGATTCCACGTAAGCATTGTAGCAGCGAGTCACAAAGTAAAATCGGATAAGGTGAGTGGAAGTTTGGTACTGTCTCACTTCTGTATAGGTGACTCCATTGTTCAATCCCTCTTTCACTCCCCCTTCAATCAGCGTGTCAGACAGAAAAGTCATCTCTCCCTGGAATCACAGATTCTCTGAACATTGTTTTAATTTGAAAAATAATTATTATATTACACTATTTCACTAACTTATTCAGTTATTGTTGTTGGATCACGTTTGCAGTTTCTTATTAAATCCATCAATAAATAAACTTATTCGGCTATACTGCTCCAATGTCAAGTTCATGCACAACACACATACTGACATAGTATATCCAACATGACAATTCTGTGCAGAAAGTAAAAATTAAGTCATAAGGCTTTAGTCATTTAAAACTAAGAACAAATACAACTTTAAATATTAATTAATTTTCTGACCTAACAAAAACTGTTAATACCTTTGAATTTTCAAACTGAGTGTCCTATGATTTGGAAAACACTGTCCAAGTAACTGGAAGGAAACAATTATAAGACTCACAAGGACATTGACTACTCGCACACACAGACACTGTACAAAATACAGACCTTAGCTTTAAGATCCTTGTCTGTGAGCACCACATCTCTTTGCAGCAGTGATATCAAATCCTTATAGATGCCTCTCTGGACTGGAAAAATAAAGATCAGACATTCACTGTATTACATAATCTTGTCATCTGCAACTCCTTCATTCTCTTCACCTTTTCTTTTTTCAAAACAAAAAACATGGCACATGTACCACATGTGCATATAAGACACTGAGATATCTGTATTATTACACAAAAGCACAAAGATAAATCATTATATACAAGCACAAATTCATGTGCTTGCTTACACAAAGGCATGTATGTACAAAAGATGTGTTTGTCCATGCACATGAATGTACACACATTAACACATGTATGCATTTACTAGCAATGGTACATGCAACACACAATGGATTAAGGCTGCAACATTATGAGACAAGCATTGTATTTGCTCATTGAATGATGAAACTGAAAGAAGTGTGACAGTCAAAATTAATTTCTTCTTCTTTTATTTATATATATATATATATATTTTTTTTTTTCATGCACTTCTACAGGCTGAAATCAGGGGATGAAGCATGTGTATCTGTGCAAGTGTAATCGGATGATGTGTGCATGGATGGGTGTCTAATCTTGAGTATGCTGGCAGAAATTACTTCAAGGATATTCTTGGCTAATTTCTTTGTGGTCTGCCAAATGAATATCAAATACCTGCTAGAACTGTTCCACACCAAAATGAAAATCATTTCCCCCAAAAGATCAAATGTGACATGAAGTGCTTATCAATAATCTGAGACTGTAAATCACAAGGATGCTTTCCTACATAATTTGACTATTGTCATTTTCATTCATATGAAAAAGAAAAGCTCTGCAATGTACAGAACATCTTTACATACATCATTAACAAGGTGGTAATACTGACAGACTATCGGTCAACATGATCCAAGATCACAGGGTTTGAGCAGTAATAAAATGTATGTAATTTATCTGCAGCAAGTCCCCACCCCCCCCCAAACCAAACTTTCACTCCTCTCTACTGTAGGATTTCACTTCTGGAAGTAGTTTCTTGACAGACAGACCACACGAAAAGAATTTAAAGCAAAACCACCACCAAAAAACACCCAACAAAAAGATGTGGTCTTCACTTAGGAGGGAACACTGTAACTAAGTCTGGCTCCTCAACTATGCAGTTATTGTCATCAGTCAGTTGCTTAATAGGTGCTATCCTATGACTGAGTATGAATGCTGAATCAGAACAGGCACTACTGAACACTGCTGTTTGTGACTCGTCAACATTGCAGGGTCACCACTTGTGTGCTTCCTCTGTTGACCTGACAACAGTTCCCTGAAGACCATCACTGCTCAGATTGTGGCAGATAAAACCTAGGTGTGGCTGAGTATGGAAGATGAGGAATGTGGAGTAATGCCTATGAAACAGGGCAGAGGATAGAGCAACAACAAAAAGGGAAAAATAAAAGTGGTGAGGGATATAAAGAAAAAGATGGACCAGCTAACTTACTGCTGTCTCCCAATATAACAACAAATTTGTTCTTGAGTAGATCTTTCACATATTTGCATGACAGCGTTGCTTTCTCCTCATTTCTGTGTGTCCTGTAGTGCTCATTTTTCCAGGCCATTCTACACTCTGAAACTGAAACAAAACAATGCAGCACATACACACACATACAAGCATACATGCATACACAGACAGAGTAATATTAATGATCTGTTCCTTACCAGATGTTACTTTTCCCTTACTCTTTTTTCCCATTTCGCCCAAGTCCATTCAAACTTTCCTGAGATATTTTCATTGCAGCTCTTTTCCCCAATACAATAATATGATCTTTGTTTCTTCCAGTAAAATTGAACACCCATGGCCATGTGTAAGTCAGGTTTTTAATCTCTAGTTTGTCCCCTTATGAAAGAGATCAACACAATGCCACACACTGATTGCAATATTACAAGTTTCTCCTGCACACATTAAGTATACTTTGAAAATTTATGGCAATCACAGAACAGTTGAAAATGATTTTACAGAAAATTAAATGCTTATTCCAATACTGGTTTCAAAGACTTAAAGCAGCTCTTTAGCAACTGGGCTGTATAGAAAATTAAATGATTACTCAAACTACTGGTTTCAAAGAGTCAAGCGGCTTTTGAGCTGATGGGCTGTTCTCTAGAGATGAAGACTTGGGCCAGCTGGGGAGGGGACTGGTAGTGCTTGTAAACTGAGGAATGGTAATATACATATATATATATGTGTCATCTTTTTAGCTGAGGGCTGAGGGATGGTAACTTATAATTTGTACATGCAATCTTTTTCTCCCCAAAGTGCTTTCGGAGCATGTTGCATTTCTGAGTTTTGTTCATTGTTGTCTTTTTGTGTTAAAAATAAAAAGAATGAAAATAGGGGAAACGGAAAATAACTGTTGAGAATTAAGATAATTAAACAGGTGTTAAACATTTTGAAAAAGCTCTTAGGCATAATTCTGATGTTTAAACTTCAGCAGTATTTATTGGACACCTTCATGATGGCATCTTTTAGACTGCTGAGAAACAAAGGTTTATTTTCAGTCACTATAAATACTTCACTTTTTTGTAAGCAAAACAAACTGTGCTTTGTATGTGAAAGTTAATCTACATCTCCTCCTTTTGCCTATTTCCCAAAAATGGTCACACTATGCATCTTTACGACTCAAAATTTCAACTAACGAAATTCCACTGACAAAACTATAACCAAAATTATACTGAAAATTTGCACTCAGTGACAGCAAGTGCTGGGAAGAAGCAGGGGAGGGGGTGGGGGGAGGAAGGCTGACGGGGGTGGGGGGTGGGTACTGACAGCACTAACCTCAACATTTGCCTAAATAAGCATATTGTACAATCCAGCCACCAAGATGATCAAGTCGACTCATTTCTCATGTCAAGACTATCCCGTCTTATTAACTTGTGTAAATCTGCCGCCATGGTGAAGTGGTTAGCCTTTGCAGACTGAAGGCTGGGAGGATGTGGGTTTAAATCCCAGCTGAGGTGAGGGTTTTCAGCCAGCAGCTGGCTACTATCCAGAGTTAAGTGTGCTATGGTCTTAAATGGGGAGACTACGACCACACTGTCGAGTACCATCCACTTTAAATGTGTGTCTTTGGGTGTGTTGCTCAAATTTCCTGACTAACAATGCAAATGTCTCCATCTCTCTGGCCTGGCTGATGCCAGGATATCATCATAACAGGATGCGTAGAGTACAGCCTTGTCACATAGTCCCCAACTTAAATGGACCTCCATACCAGCATCATCATCATCATTATCCTCCTCCTCCTCCATCATTGATACAAAAAAAAAAAAAAAAGTCCCAGATTTAGAATTATGTGGTCTTTCATGACATGCCCTCATGCTGACCTCAGTTTTGATAACCCTCCACTTCTGTGCTTGGGGTGAGTCTTGTCAATGTCTTCAGTGTCAGCAGATGCATGGGGGACTGTTGTTGGAGGGACATGGTGGAGGTCTCCACTCTGGGAGAGACACTCAGTCTGGCTCTTCGGCAAAACCATTATTGTCATCAGTAGGGGGCTTAGTGAGTTAGTGTCCTAAGTACAATAAATCAGAACAGGCACTACTGAACACCACCAAAGTGACTCAGCAGCAGTGCAGGGTCTCCTCTAGCGATCTAACATCGATGGTTCCCTGTGGACTGCCGGCGCTTTGACTTCGACAGACGAACCCGGGTGTGGGCGTGTATGAGGGACTCGGAATGTGTGGGTTGGAAGCAATGCCACTGAAACGGTGCAGATGATGGGAGAAAAAAAAAGGGGGGTACAAGGCAACAGAAACAGCATCATCATTCTCTAAAATCAAACTCAATGGGAGAGAACCGGAAATTGTTCTTTGTATTGATTGGCAGCCAACTTTCATGGTTTGTGAATCTGCTGTACTTGGGGCTCGCCAACAATTCAGTGGTCCGGTGCAAAGTACAATAACAAGAACACTAATAATAACAGTGATAAAAATGTCACATTTATATGCAAAATCGGTCATGATGCAATTTGCACATTTTCCGAGACACGGAATGAAGCAGCACTCGCAACAATTTCAAAAATGTGTCCCGGATTTAATTTGTTTTTATAATGTTGAAATTCAAATGCTGCAGTAATCTGTATGTATACAATACTTGATTCACGATTGATAAAAAACAAAAACAAAAAAACTTAACTCCGATGTATCTCCGACAACATATCTAGTCCCCTTTTTCTTTTCTTTTTAAGACCCGAACAGCTGAACACTGAGTAAATTTTCAGGATTATTTTTTGTTGTTTTTTTAACACCAACGTTTGTGCATTCGTTCACACACAGTTCCCTAAAACAATTACGACAGAGAGCAACCCCCTTAAACACTTTAAAAACTAAATATTTGTATTTGTCGTTAATAAATAAACTTTGCAACTTCACCTTCTGTTCGAAATCGGCCGCAGGAAGGCATAGCTCACCCAAGGTGCTTCAAATTTGCAGCGCCGCCCACAGTTTCTGCTCCCCACCAATGAAAACAATCGTTACTACAGAGGGCGAAACGGTGGTTGGCCGAGCCAACAATCAAGGCCATTCTGTTGCTTTCATTCGGGTTTCACGTTGGTGTACACCTCCTGTCCTATCCTTCATTGTCGGCCAACAGAAAAATCCAAAGACGCGTATAGTAATAAAGAGATAATTAAGGTAATTATCATTGCGTAAAACTTTTCGCGGTAATGTCTTTTCGCTTTCTTTCATCTTCTTGAGTTAGTCCCAACCCGTAAAGTAGTGAACATGATCGCAGTTGTGTACATATTTCGGTAAAAAAAAAAGGAAAAAAAAAGAAGAAATAATGATAATAAAAGGAAAAACGTTGAAACTACAGTCTTCACAATGAAGACCGTGGTTTGGATTGTAAATAAGATGGAACCCCAACAACAAAATTAATGTTCCCAGTCTACGACTATTTGCCGATAACTGCCTTCTGTACCCGTAATCAAGAACTTTCGAGACCATCTATCACACTGCAAGAAGATATCAAGCACTTTGAAGCCCGGACTAACACCTGGGGAATGAAGTTCAACGTAAAAAGTGTTATGCCCTCAGTATGAAGAAGGCAACTTTTATGTACAGCCTAAACAATGAAATTCTGCAGGAAGTGGACAAAAACCCATTCTTAAGCGTCCTGATATCTGACGACCTCAAATGGCGCGACTAGGGCTCTGCCGGTCGGGGCTTGATCCCGGGGGCCGCTTCGGTAGCCGGAAAGGCCTGGTCCTGATGACTGAAACAGTTGATGGCTCCCCCCCCGCCCCCCCCCCCACCAACCCACCCATCCACCCACCACTGGGCCCACCATTCTACCCCCTCCATTCCATCACCTAGGAAGGTGGGCCACGCTGCTGCGCTCCTCCCCATTACGGTGTCAGAATGGTCAACGTGATGACCGTGGACTCCTAACAGGAAGAAGAAGAAGAAGACCATGTATTATGTGCTCGGCACCAAGAAAGTCAACATCCCCAAAGGCTTCTTGCGACGGAACCTATGCCACTGTGCCACGTACTGTAAAAGAACAGCATACATCACCCTCATTAGATCCATCAATAAAAATTTTTTTTTTAAAATAGGCGATTGTATGGGACCAGTACCATTAAGGCGACATCAACAGACAAGAGCGCGTCAAACACCGTTCTGCCCGCTTCCTAACGGGGGACTATCGCTTCAGGGAGAGGGGCAGTATGACGACCAGGCGTACAGTTCCAGAGCATTCAAGACGCGTCGAGGCCTTAGGCAGACCTCCTTCAGTCGAGTGGTTGAGGTGTTGGTGGCAGTTGCTCCTGTTGCAACCCCCCCCCCCCCCCCCCCCCTCCTTTTTTTTCTTATAAATCTGGCTCTGGTTCAACTTCTTCTATTGAATCCGCTGTTCAGACATGTGCGTGCACACTCGCGCATGTGTTTTACTGATAAATTGTTCATTGGCATCTAAAATGTGTAGTAGTAGTGGTAGCACCAGTAGTAGTAGAAACAATGGCACATGCTGTTCATTTATTTTTTCTGCAGTCTATATGAATGCCTGCAAATCAGCATCTCATAATGCTGATGAACCTTCCCATGTACATAATGCAATGTGCATCATCCAAATTATGCAAAAACAAATTAAAATTTGTATGCACTGCCCTGAACATGCAAGTGTCAAGGGAACTGAGGTGACAGACCTACCACATATAGAAAATAATATATTACTGAAAAAAATACAAGTAAACAATAGTGTCCTAAATAATTGATTTTGCTGTCTTACCATTGTGACACATGTCCACTGCACTTTGGATATGTGATGATGATGTCAACCGTGTAATAGAAGGGTTGTATTTTTCTTTTTGCTTCAAAAGTTAAATACTTTTTTTTTTTTTTTTTTTTTTACAGCCCAACAGCCTCTTAAAAACAATGCTGTACATTCATCGTTTCAATTATATACGCACAGAGGATAAGGTGGGATGTACTTTAATTTTGCCCTTTGTTATGGGTAGCTGAAACACATTGCTAGGTTCAGTTCTAAAGGTGTACAAGGATTGTTCTTTGTAATCAAGACTTCTTGACTCATGTCATTTTCCTGCTCATTCTTGTGTTTCAGACTATGTACCTTGTGTAACAATGTGTTGTTGTGTTTTTATGAAACATCATTATGAATTCCAGTTTCAGAAGTTTACTTGTAAATATTTTCCTCCATGGAGTTCATTGAGGTGCCTTTCAGAAATATATAAAGTACAGTCCCATGCTAAGGACCAGGGACCAATCAATTAGGTTTTGGTCTGTGTGTAAAGGATTTTTTTTTTTTTTTTTTAATTCTTCACCAGAGTGTTGTAGTTAACACTTCCAGAATTCCAAGTTCTAAATCTCTGCACAGACAATATTTGACTAAAAACTGCATGTATTGCAGACATTTTCTATTCTGTTTAAGCACCAACAGCCTTTAACAACTGCCTGGGTATCCTTGGAACTGAATGCTGGGGGTGTGGGGTTTTACCTTTGATGCACATTTCAGGTTACACCCACATACATATATACACCAATACACATAAACATCCATCACCCAGAAACTCATACACAGACCCGTACCATTCCTCAGTCTGGTTTATTTTGAATGGAGATAAATTTGAAACAAAAAGAAAAATGAGCCTGAAGAAACTTTCTGCAGTACATCAACATTTCATTCTAATGTATATACCATATCACATGAAGACTAACAAAGGATCATAGTTCATCATTGCAGAGATTTAACATGACAACAACAACCAAAACGACAACCCAAAAAATGCTGCTCATCAGCTCAAGGCTAAACGCATTTCACTAAACTGTTCTTGTTGCCTGGCAACACATGCAATGTTTTGGTACAAGAAAAAAAAATGTCTGTTGTTATTTCTCTTAACTGTTTCACCGGTGGGCAAAAGACACACTCTCTCTCACAACCACAGATATGTGCGTCGAGACGTTTATGTGTGCAGAGTTCTTTAAATGTTAAGTGCCAGTTACCTACTCACCTGTGTGCCCTTCGTGTCAATGTCCAGCTGAGTGACAAACACTACCACAGAGGTGGGTTCACAACTTGATACCGCCACTTGTCTTCAACACATACCGCTCAACAACCAACAGAAGGAAGTGTGAGGGAGTACTTACATGCACCATCACAAAACATGGGTGAATGGAAACAAATAAAACATTGATTTTTCGTCAATATCCACAACCCTTACGATGAAATTAGGAAACAAAAACCTAATACATAAAGCTTTCGTGTCCAGTGAAACTGTAGTTCTTTGCTGTGTGATTATGTCTTCCTGCAACTCTTATTGGTCTAAGTTGTAAACATAAACATTGTCTGCCTGGTCCCTACTGTACAATAAAGGGAGTAGATTTCAGTCCAAATACTGGGTGAGAGTGGGTGATTTTTATAATGCTGTAAATTTGTAGCCAGGGCCTCAGGGCTGTTGAACCGAAGTGAATTTCTAAATGCCAAAACAAAGTAAAATGTAGGGGAAAAAAATTATATATAAAAAAAAAAATCGCTGAAATGCCAGTACAGAAACTTCCAACTAAGAGAAATGTCAAACTGACTCACTTGTCACTTCCAACTAAGAATATGTTTAACTGACTGCCTAAACTGTCAGTGTCACTATTAACTAAGAAAAATGCCTAACTGATTGCCTTGTCACTTCAAACAAACTGACTGCCAAGTCACTTCCAACGAAGAAAAATGTCATAAACTGATTACCTTGTTACTTCCAGGTGAGAGTTATGTCAAATTGACAGACTGTTTTCAACAGTTTTTTTTTTTTTTTTTTTTTTTTTTAATTCTCTTACTGAAATAAACTGCATGAAAATGATCAAATAATTCATCATTGTATTGCAAAAACAAATGCTACAAAACTGAAATACAGATTCCCCCTCTCTCTGACAGCATTTTCTTCAAATTAAAGACAAAATCTATCCCTGCTAACGATATACTACAGTTTTCATGAGGAGGGGTGGTGGTTTTTTTCTTGAAGCCAAAAAATTTATATACATTTTTGTTTCATTACACATCATAGTAAGATTTAAATGAAGAAAGGAATGAAATTGGATAAGAAGCAGGACTTTCAAAAAAGATAAATGTTTTTATTCTCCTATATACAGAAAAAATATAGAGATAAATACATACATAGATAAATAGATAGACATATGTAAAACCAGAAAGACTACAACATTTTTTTAATACATTAATTTTTCTAAAATGTGTGTTTTTATCTGATTCTCTGTCTCCAAGCTACAGTGAACAACAACAAAGCTTTTAAATCGAGCTACGGAACATGCGTAAAATCATAACTGCATGTAAATATATACCGGTAATGTTAAATGTTTACATTTATTAGAGTAATAGAATTAATACAACCGGCAAGATATTTACACAGCAATTCCATCAAGCTGAACAGATTCATCAGCAACGGAAATTACTTCATTCATTCCTGTGCACATCCCCACTATCACACATCACAAAACACTTGATGTAAAAGTACATTCACACAGCACATGGGATGCTACATTTCAGCACCATGAATATATATACACATATATTTTTAAGGAAAGGGAAAACCATGCACACCTACAACTAACAGGAGTAGTACACATGCTTTTATAATTTGCAATGCATATCACACTTAAACTGAAATTTAAACAAAAATATGACATATATATATATATATATATATATATATATATATATATATTCACAATTTATTCTGATGCCTAATATATATGTACAGATACATATGTATACATTAGGCATCAGAATGACTTACGAATGACCCAGAAAAAAAGGATTGTGAACATGTTAATGAATGTAATACTTGTAAAATAACCACATACAAGTCACAAAATATTAACAAGGTTCTAACAGCCTGCAATAACATGTAATGTGCATGGTGTTCACAACTCCAATGGCACAAATCATGCATCAGGAGACCCGCATCTGTGCATTCAGGTTCAAGCTTGCATATCTAGAAACCAACATGCACACATTCTCTCTCTCTCTCTTTCTCACACACACACATACATACACACACACAAATTACACATTTATACATGTGCACTCCCACCCACACAAAGACATGTATATATACACAAATCATAGCGAAGTCAAACTAAAAATGTTCCTATTCAGCATGTGAGAGATACTGTGTTTTGACATACTTCTCAAATTACAGCAACACATCTTTTCCCTGAAACATTTAGCTCGCAACGGCAAAACCATATTGCCATGTTAATGGAATGAATACTTTCAAAGGGAGTGTCAACGCAAAATTCCCCTGATTACATCATTTGAGGTCGATAGGCCAGCTACACCAAGCTGACTGGCCATAATTCCTGTCATTTTAACTTCTCTTACAGCTTATGCACTGGCTAAATTCATTTCCTAGAAACAAGGTTATCACCAGTTCTTCACAGCTAGAAAATATGATATGATGAACTAAATAATACATGAGCAAACAGATAAAAGCTAGAAAATATGATATGATGAACTGAATAATACATGAGCAAACAGACAAATATCTCGGCTAATACATTTCAAGTTCCAAATTCCCCCTTTTTTTTCTTTTTCTTTTTTTTTCTTTTTTTTTTTTTTTTTACAACGCAATGAAATAAATGCTGTCAACACATAAATAAATGAACAAAATAAAAACAAAACAAAAAAATGAATGCTGTTGTTCACTTGAGCATGATTCAGATTGTTTTCCTCAAAACAAATAGAACATTCCACAGATGACAATAGCCCTGCAGTGGAAATGTTACAAGCTACGGACCAGTTGGTCATGAACTATGTGATTGTCGTAAGGCAACTGATATTTAAAATACACTTCCTACAACCAAAGTTTCAAACCTGCTTTGGCAGTGTATTCAACAAAAGCTAACCATGATGATGAAACCAGGAAACACAACGACGACTCCTCTGAAGCAGGATACTTATGAAACAATTCACATGAAGAGCACCTTTCATGTTACACTCTTTCATGATAGTGTCGGTTCATTGGGTACCTTTTTGGAGGTGCAGGGGATGGGGTGGCATCTGAGAGAATGGCAGGGATAGGGGTTTAAGGGAGCTAAAAAAAAAACAACAAAAAAAACACCCCAAAACAGGAGCTGTGGTTCTTTGTAACTTGGTCAAATGCAGAAGAGCACCTTTCATGACACACTCTTTCATGACAGTGTCAGGTTATTGGGTAGGCCTTTGGAGGTGAAGGGGATGGTGTGGCATCAGAGAGAGGATCAGGGACAGGGGTTTAAGGGAACTATATATATATATATATATATATATATATATATATATATATATATATATATATATATATATATATAAAATAATAATAAAAAGAAACACAAAAAACACCCATTAAAGAACAGGAGATGTGGCTCTTTGTAACTCAGCCAAATGTAGAAGAGCACCTTTCATGACACACTCTTTCATGACAGTGTCAGGTTATTGGGTAGGCCTTTGGAGGTGAAGGGGATGGTGTGGCATCAGAGAGAGGATCAGGGACAGGGGTTTAAGGGAACTATATATATGTATATAAAAAAAATAAATAAATAAAAAGAAACACAAAAAACACCCATTAAAGAACAGGAGATGTGGCTCTTTGTAACTCAGCCAAATGTAGAAGAGCACCTTTCATGACACACTTTGTCATGACAGTGTCAGGTCATTGGGTTGGCCTTTAGAGGTAAAGGGGATGGTGTGGCATCAGAGAGAGGGGCAGGGACAGGGGTTTAAGGGAGCTTAAAAAAATAAAAATAAAAATAACAGGAGCTGTGGCTCTTTGCAACTCAGTCAAATGTTGAAGAGCACCTTTCATGACAGTGTCAGGCCACTGAGTTGGCCTTTGGAGGGGAAGGGGTGGCATCAGACTGAGGGGCAGGGATAAGGGTTTAAGGTAACTAAACAATCCCAAAAACAGGAGCTGTGGCTGTCTGTAACTCAGTCAAATGTTCAGAATTGCACTTACCACCTATCCTGGATTTATACTGTTGTGTTCCTGGAATAACTCAACTTTCAAGGAGGACAATTTGCAGAGTACTAACATTCCAACCACATGACTGTTATTTTCACACATGAATATTGCCAAACTGCAGAAGTTATAACCTAGTATAATGCTGTTTCAGAACAGTTTGTCACCATGGGCTTACAGAAGCAGAAATCCTTTGGAATAAATTCACCCAATGTATTGTGGAAAGCGGGTTTACAAAGCATGTGTTTGCATATACAAACAGATATGATTGTATGTGTGCGTGTGTGTGCGCGAGAGAGTGTTTGTGTGTTTGAGTGTATGTGTGTATGCGTCTGTACATGTTTTGTGTGTGGGTGTGTGTACTCAGATGCACATGTGTATGCACAATCAACCCAGAGAAAAACATGAATAAAACGTTCTATAATCATGGCATGAACTTGGCAAAACAACTTATTAAGACTGATAAGACATTTCAAGGAATACCCCTTGCATGCTGAAAGATCAAGATCACAGAACATGAACCGTTTAAAAAAAACAGTCAAGAACAAAAATCAAAGAAAAACAAAAACAGAAAGCAACTCCAATCCACCACACTGCCCTTTTTCTCTGACAGAAACTACAAGTAAATAATCTTCAAATTTAATTTCACTGGAGAGCATAACTGTCAATCCTAAAAAGGGGAATTCTACCTTTAACCTTCCCTGGCTATCGTGGGTCGTACACAACCCAGAAGGGTACAAAAACGCAAATATCTCAGCCAATTCTTAATATTTTTCTACGAAATTTCAGAAATGCTTCCTACACCTAAAAGGCCAACTTTTGCCAAAATATGAAAAAAATTCATTTATTAGTTAATGAGTAATTAAAGGTGGCGTTTTAACTACACACGGACGCTTGTGTGGGTCGTGTATGACTTATGCTTTTTAAAGAGGAAAAAACGTGGTCACCCCTCAAAAGCTCGTGTGGGTCATGCATGACCCATACCTTTTTAATAGTGATTTCAGAAGGTTTAATTTGCAATTAGTGAAGGAAAATAAAGAAGTTTTACTTTCAATAGCCACACTACCCCACTACTCTCCCACTACATAAGTAGGGTTTGTATGTATGTGCATGTGGTGTTGTGTGTTTGTGTGTGTGATCAGTTGTGTGTGCTTGTGTGTGAGTGTGTGTGTGTGTGTGTGTGTGTGTGTGTGTGCGTGTGTGAATGCATGAGCATGTGTTTCTTCTGAGTGTATGTGTGTGTGTGCAAGCACATATGTGTGTAATCAGTTGTTATGATATGTTTTCCTTTTCTATATTTTGTTATAAGCTTTGGAGGAATATACAGGTTTCTGTCTCTTTACAAAGTATGGGTCGTGCATGACCCACACAAGCTTTGGAGGAATATACAGGTTTTTGTCTCTTAAAAGGTATGGGTCATGGACGACCCACATGAGCTTCCGTGTGTAGTCAAAAGTGACAGTGGTATGGGTCGTGGACAACCCACATGAGCTTCCGTGTGTAGTCAGAAGCGACAGCCAGCGAAGGTTAAATGTTAAAAACTGGAATATTTTCCAACTATATTCTCAATCTTTAAAAAAATCAAAACTGGGGTTACTTTTTCACAAATATGCAGCTGTATAGAAACTTGAGAAATCTGGACAGAAGACTGAAAAAAAAAAAAAAAAACAACTGGCAATGAAACCTTCAGACGCAAAATGCTCATGCAAGATAATTACAAACTAAAAAAGATTGGCTCAAAAGCTTAGCAACATTGAACACACAATGGTAAAAGCAAGCAAGAATACTGACATAGTAGGTCATGAAAAGAAAACAATCAGTTCTTACGCCCATGGAAAACATCTCGACAAGCCAGCGATATAAAGTGTGACCTCAAAAACTGCATCTATGGACCATAAGATTGCTGAAATGATTTGATAAGAATGATGATTTAGAACTCCATATTCTCATTCCAATGCACACGATCGCTCTAGCTGTCATGTTTCAGCTCTGTTTCTTGCAGCTGAAAGATTGGCCCCACATTGACACAGATGACATTTTCCAAAATGGACATGCAATGCGGCAATCCAAAGAGGTAGAAGTAGTCTGGCAACTCCTCAAATTACTTTACTTAGTTGCCAGAAAATGTATTTATAGTCCCCAAGCAACATTTGCAAATCAACTATTTCTGACACATTTCCCTTTCACTAAGATGTGCAATGACACATACAAAACTGGCAAGAACACACACACACCCTTTAAATATTGTTCTACCCTGTCAGAAGTGGGCACATGACCAACAGTTTCCTGCTAGGGTTATGAGAAATAATCTGAAAGGTTTTTTTTTCAAAGAGAAAAAAAGAAAAAAACAACATAATAGATTTTGGATTCTTTTGGTGAGTTTTGCCTCAAAATGGGTATGTATGGTTCACGCTTCACCACAACCAAGAATAAACCTCTAGAGTCATGAAATTCGGCAGGAATGGTCATGAGGCTTTGTTCTGTCATGTGAGCGAGATTGTGTGTGTCTAGATGTGAAAGCTCGTGTCTCTGTCACCAAATATGTCACATGCGATGATTAGAATATGCACGTTAGTGTTGTGAAATGAAGCTGCGGCCTACCTGAGATGATCTGTCTCCTGTCTGCCAGTACAGTCCCCACAGGTAATCCAAAGAATGTCACACAACTAGTGTCAGTTGTCACAACTTAAGAGTTACTGAAGATAATTTCAAGCGCAGTTCCATGTTGCTCTTATGTCACTGTTCAAAGCACTTTGTACAGATCTGTTTATATATGCACACAATGTGTTACTGTACAGTAAGGATAGTGAGTAGAGTGTCACTGCTAAGTGTCACAGAGTCACCAAAACTACAGGTAAGCACATACACACACATAAACAAAAACAAGCTAGCTTGTCCTAATGTTGAGCCACATTCTGTCCATGGTAATCACGGAAACAGTCATTCCTGTGGAAGCAGAGGTACCTGGCAGAAAGAACACATATACAATGTTTCTACCCTTCATCCCTTTGCTGTCCTGCGACCATCTTTGATGCACTGCCGACAGACCCTACGTCTCCCTTTGATCTTTTCTAACTTGTGATGGTCGATGCTGGCAAAGGCAATGGGGGCATCTGGCACTGCTTTGCTGCACCCTGCTTTGCGCTTCCTGGAGGTGAATCCTGCGCGAAGTTGTTCTGCAATGTCAGCGCGAAACATCAAGTGATCATAGGTCTTGTTCACTGGGTCAAGAGGTGACACCTCCCAGGTGAGGTAGGCCTGGACAATGCACAAGTTGACCAGAGAATGGAAAATGTAGCGCCACCATTTCTTGTTCTGATGACCAACAGGGTAGTAGGCGCGATACTGGTCTGACTTGTCAACGCCACCCATGTACTTGTTGTAGCTGGCGATGACTGTCGGCGTCACTTTGTCCTCCACTGTCGTCATACCTGGTGGCTGGTTGGTGCTGAGAAGGTAGATCTGACGGTTGTCTTTGTAGACTGTGGCCATCAGCGAGCCCTTCTGCATCTGCAGCAATTTTCCCTTCTCTTTCAATTTGGCAGTCTTGACCTCCTCTGGTAACCCCCTGCGGTTGACGTTGACAGTGGCACAGGCATATGTCTCATTTCGGGCCAGGTGTGTCATCAAGGGGACACTGGTGAAAAAACGATCAAAATACAAGTGCCTGTTTTGATGGTAGAAAGGTGATGTCAACATGTGAACGACTTCATGACTGATGGTGGTGTCTCTGCGACTTGCACGGCCGGTGTAAACATCAAATGCAACGCAGTACCCTGTCCTGGCATCACACATCTCCCACAACTTGATGCCCCATTTGGTTGGCTTGGCTGGCATGCATTGCTTGAAAAATATCCGACCCTTGTACCTGATCATTGCCTGATCAATACTTAGTTCACGACCTGGATGGTAGTTGGTCTGGAACAAAGGAAGAATCATGCTGATGAAATTTGTCACCTTGTACAATGGGTCATAGTCGGGGTGATCATGTGCAGGTGTGTTAGATGTGTCGTGCAGATGAAAGCACTGGTTGATTTTGAAAAACCGTGTTTTGGGCATGACACTGCTGATTCAGTTATTCCTGAAGCGAGGGTCGGTTGACCAGTAGCACCACAAACGTGGCAGACGATTGATCCCCATCATGATCAGCACAGAGAGATAGGCCCGCATTTCGTCAGGTGTTGTGTGGAACTATAGGGGGTCAGGTGTGCCCCGAGCTGCTTGTTTTTGTCGGGCATACCTGTTGGTCTCTTCTGCTGCAACTTGAAAAAAGGTGATGGGTATAAACCAAAAAAAAATAATCCAGTGGGGTGGCAGTGCTTGGCAGTGAATGCGCAGGGCCTGTCGGCTGCTGGAATGTGGCCACGTTGGTAGGCTGAGTAGCCGGTCGCCACGTGATTTGCAGAGCGGCGAATGGCACATTGTCCTCGGGATCACTTTCACCACTTTCTTCTTCTTGATCGGAACCTAAAAACATTTAAAACTTCAAGCTCCACAGAAAAAGCATTCTCCCTCACCCCCACCCCCTTCTCCCCCCAAGCCATCTTCTGATCGTTCTTCACCATCAGTGGCAAAACCCATTCCTGTTCAAATCAATTCAATTTGCCAACAACAGACAAAATCAACTCTTCTTCGAATCAGTTTTTGCAGCTACAGGTGAACTCCTTTTCTCTTCAAACCAGTCTTCGGTGTGCACGACAAGCATCCACTACTAACCAGTGTCACAAACAACAGGCTACCTGTATCTAATGTTCCCTCAGTAATTTCCCACTGCAAGTCAATAATTTCCCACTGCTTGTCAATCTTTCTTCCAGTTTTCACTCTTCAAAGAAATTTTCAACAAGCCATCTTCACTCCAACCCTTCCTTCTACGGCTAGTACCTACTCTTCTTCTGAACAGTAATAGTCAAGGTGGAATACAAACACCTTGTTATTTGTAATTGTTGTTCACCTGTAAAACAGCTGAGTGGTTACAGCATTTAAGCTTTCAATATGAGTAGGCTGGGTTCAAATCTCCGGTCACACCTGGTGGAGGGAAGATTTCTCTCATCTCCCAAGTCAACCCAAGTGAAGATCCGCTACTGACTGACTGCTTTTCACTGGATACAGACATGCAGGAGATGAGTCATGCAGATAAAAAATGCAGCAATCTGTATCAAGAGTCGGTGGGTAAAGAAAACACTGAAACATCCAGCATGCACCTACATGACAGAACTATCAACAACGGTGTCACATGAAGAAGAATGTAGTGTCTAAATTTAATCAACATACACTGTTCTGACAAAACTGAAATAGACAAATACAAATACCCAAACTGGTGTTCACATTTTTTTTTTTTAAATGTCTAATCCTACTGGACTTTCTCAGTTTCTGAAATACAATCTTAGGAGGGAAAAAATTGTGTCAGAAGAAAAGTGAACCAAAACAGTTATTAGGTATTCATTTCAAATAACAGCGCAGCAAAAAAATAAAAATAAAAATAAAAAAAATAAAAAAAATAAAATGTTCAGATTTAGTCACACACACTTTTGAGCACTCTCAAAATTCTGAACACAAGCGGATTTTATGGCACACACACACACACTAAAGCTCCTGAAAAAACAACACATACACTGTCCAAAAAGACAGAAGGAACAGGGCCAGCTAAGTCTTCAGCATAGCACCCAACAACAGTCCCTAGGGTGGGGGGCACAGGGGAAGAGTGATAAATGCTGGGTTTGTACATTCCAGTCATGGATGTCTACCTCCTCCAACCCTTTTGAAATCCACAGGAAATGTAAAATGAAAACACAGCAGTCATGAGACAAGCACTCCTGTCATGTACCTTTGGGAATCAGTTTGTAAAATGTCTTAATTTCCCCCACCATTCACACCAGCAGCATGCAGACTGAACGCTCATAGACATGAAGATTCTTTCAACTGTTCTGAACACTACTCTTACCCATCAAACACGGTGGTGGTGGTCACAAATCATTACATTCGTCATTGTCAAGCTTCATGAGAATGGGCGCTGAAAAGTGTCTGCCTTGATTGTTAAAAAAAATTCTGCTGCACACTCCTCTAGCATGGTGGAAAGCTCTATGCATGACACAAGCAAAGTTGTAATAATACAGACAAGAGAAAATGACACAAACCAAATATATTCATGTTTCTACACACATGCACACACCAGTCACTTGCTCACTGACAAGCAACACATAACACATACAGAACACACACATTTCAAGTCATTCATGTCAACACACACATAAAACAAACACAATCACAAACAGCACCCCAACAACCAACATAGAAGAGAAAACGTGTTCGTTTGTTTTTTCCATAAACTTCAGGAATGGCAATATCTCCTAAAAAAAAAAAGATTCTGGCTAGTATTTTATCTCAGGGGAAGGAGTGAAATATAAGTGGCAAGTTTCATGTGGTAGCATAGCCGGGCGCAATAGCCGAGTGGTTAAAGCGTTGGACTTTCAATCTGAGGGTCCCGGGTTCGAATCACGGTGACGGCGCCTGGTGGGTAAAGGGTGGAGATTTTTACAATCTCCCAGGTCAACACATGTGCAGACCTGCTAGTGCCTGAACCCCCTTCATGTGTATATGCAAGCAGAAGATCAAATCCGCACGTTAAAGATCCTGTAATCCATGTCAGCATTCGGTGGGTTATGGAAACAAGAACATACCCAGCATGCACACCCCCGAAAGCGGAGTATGGCTGCCTACATGGCGGGGTAAAAACGGTCATACACGTAAAAGAAAAGCCCACTCGTGTGCATACGAGTGAACGTGGGGGTTGCAGCCCACGAATGAAGAAGAAGATGTGGTAGCATATTTCAGGCTGCAACAGCTGCAAAAGAAAAGGAAAGTTGTTCACATTCTTTGGTTCTGACATAGGGAATACAGTGATCTCCAAACAGTGAAAAGTGAAGATGACTTTATACAGTGTACATGGGCAGAAGGTCTAGTTCATGAGGAACATAAGACAGAAAAAAATATAGCAATAGTGCTGAAGATTTGTAATTTATGCACACTTTTTTGAGAAGCCAACTTTTTTGAGAAGCCAACAAAGATTTTTTTTTTTTTTGAGAAAAAGTTCAACATGGGTATATCTAGAAGCTCTGAGTACCAACCTTGTAATGAAGGTATGAATCATTTGTTCTTTAACAATAACAATATGAAGACTGGAAAAGCCTGATAGAAATGAATTAGAGCAACTTTTTTTCTTTTCTTTTTGTATAGGACACAGTTGTAATAAACTTTTCCTTTGTATTTTTTCCCTTTGTACAGGAACATTACCAATGTCCTCTTTCAAATTATCATGTACTGCATTTTCCCAAACCAATTAAAAGAATACTTAAACTAAGCTGTCAGTAGTGAAAACAATGTGTATGAGTGTTGTATTTCAAATATAAACACGCTACTGTAGTAATTTTGCCAACAACTATTATGAGTTAAGCGCTTGTAACAAAGAAACAAACAATTTTCATTTGAAAGCATTAACCTTCAAAAAAAAAAAAAAAAAATTTAATCCTGATTAAAGATTTGCTTCATATCAACACATGAATGCAATGCTATTAGCTTGATGTCAACACATGAATGCAATGCTATTAGCTTGATGTCAACAAACGAATGCAATATCACTTCTGCTGTTCTCACCACTACTGTTCTTTATCACTAACAGTAAAATAGCAACAGCAGTAATGCCACCAGTAATAATCAAAATCTGATGAATCAATGGCATCAAAAAGACTGGAGTGTATCGTGTAAGTAAAAAAAATCGGTTCTACTCATTGGTCCTGTTATGGATAACTGGTTCTGCAACCATAAACACTGTCTTTATGGTTTTAACATCTCATGTTCATCTTCTAAATTTGTAACAATAAAAAAATATCTGAAATTATTTCTGTTACAACTTAATCAAATACCTATCAATAAACAACAAAGAAATTGGTGAAGAAATAATTTGTTCACTTACAGGCAAACAAATCCTTAAAATGAGTGAGTCAATTACAACAAAAAAATTCCCTATCCTTTAAAAAAAGGAAGATGGAAATATCAATAAATACAAAAGATTATCATCTTCAAACCTTGTTTCCAACACAATAAAAAAAAAAAATGTACATACATGATTACCCATGAATGCATTTGGACACAACTAGAAATAACACACACAGAATTTCAACTGCTGATGTGAAGTCACTGTCACATGCACATCCAAAACTTATCAACAAACATACAACATGCTTCCATCCAAGATTTATCTTCATTTGCCTAAATACTGGCTTTAGCGGTATTTTTCTTTTCTTCCCAAAACAATGCATACATTATTTCTGGAAGATACTTCGTTGACTCCTGTGAAAGATAACTTTTTTTTCTTTTTTTTTGTGTGCAAAATTCATGCTCAAAAGCAGCACAAAGTTGTTATAAAAATATCTGAACATTTTCTACAGCAAAATACAACAAGATATTGAAAGTTAAAAACTGGGATATACAATGTACAGTCGCAGGGGTCAGATTGAAGTTTAAGGTTTCAGTCTGGTATCTTTTTCTTCACCTCCACAACATCAAAACTAAAAGAAACTGCCACTTTCCAGTTGACATCCATTCTCATTCACACTTGAAATCTTCAAAATCCCAAGCCTAATTTTTAAGAAAAACATGTCCCTGCTTTGGATGAAAGAAGACAACCAGATAACTGTAGACTGGTAACTATCCATGTGCACAATATATTTATGGCATGCACCAACGTCAACAAAACCGCCATCAAACCAGCAGCCAAAAGAAATAATTGGAAGAAAACCAGAAGGAAGTGTTTGCCTAAAATACTGAAGAGTCACAGGGGAAATATGTAACAAAGTGTTGCTGATCCATTTGAATGCATGGTCCCGTCTTTTTCCCCCACTTGTTCCACCACAGCCAGGAGTTTGTCAGCACAAACCCTGGCTGACTGAACCAAAGTCTTTCACGTCATTCCCTTTTAACACTGTCCATCGCAGTACCCTACTGCTTCCCCTCAGCCCAGGATCACCGTTTTCATCTTGTTCAAAGCGGACTTCACTCGGGCCGGAGTGGGAGGGGAGGCTTTCTGAGTGGTCAGAGGGGGGTGAGAGGGGCTGTGGGGTGGAGAGGCGGGGGTGGGGGTCGGGGTAGGGGTGCTGTCAGCGGCTTGCTGTTTGCTGGCGGACAGGTGGAGGAGGAGGCTGGACACAATGCGGGCCACGCACTCTGCCACCTTGTCTGGGGTCAGGTCCGGGTTGGTCAGCGCCTGCCAGTCCTGGCTGGACACGCCTTGTGGCTTCTGGAACGGATCGTCACGTTGTATCGTATAGTGTAGTGTAGTTTAGTGTAGCACAGTACAGCACAGTGCAGTACAGTACAGTAATGTATGCTACAGCACCGTGCAAGTACCACATAACACTGTTTACTATTATACTGTATAACACTAGACTAGTATAGTTTAGTGTTATTTAGTATTGCATGACATAGTATAGTATTACACAATATAGCATTACACAGTACAGTATCATATAGTGTAGTATTACACTGTTTGTTGTATGACGTTGTGCTATACTTCAGTCACAACAAATTTCATCCCCAATGGGATTATTTTTTCATTGCAGAGTTCTAGGTCAGGCCTGTCTTAGCACTGCTTTTGCCCCCCAAAAAAGCTGCCAACGCACACCAAACTGACTGCTGGTGGACACACAAGCAATCTTCTCCAACACTGAACACTGAAAAAGAAACATCCAAACCACAGAGCAAGACACCATATTCATACACATACTAATACACACTAAAATTACGTTTAAGTAACATACTTACCGTGACCCACTAGTGCAGACTCCGGCAGGGGTCTGACATTCCTGTCCTGTGCAAACTACTATCCGCCTATGCGGAGAAAACGAAAGTAGCTACGGCCGATAACCTCCCGGAAGTAGGTAACCTCCCCTCTGCCCACTTGACTAGCACCCTCTTTTAATGGCAATATGCCGTAACCAGCGCAGCGTGCAGGGAGAACAGGAAGCGGGAGGACGGGAGGCTTTTTTTTTTCTTTTTTAATATTCCCTTTATATGTACACAGCACGTGCACACACAAACAACACTGCACACACACACATGCAAGCATGCACACATAAACACAATCACATTACATGTCTAACATCCCTCAAAGTGAAAACATGTCAAAAAGAATAGCAGAGCATGAAGTGTCGTCAATGTGTAAAAACAGAGACCTGTCAGTCAGATAACATGAAGGCTCACCTCAAACATTTTCTGTGGCACGGAGAACTTGCCACTGGCAGCGCCCCCTGTGCAGCGCAGAGGAATGACAGTGCGGTCGTTCCACACAAACTCCTCCGCTTCATGGGCCGCCCCTGGTCCTCCTATACACGTAATAATAAAAATGATAATAATAATAATAATGTGCGTTCTTAACTCTTCAACTTCTTTTATCCATGCCCAGGACAAACTGATTTTTGTCACTGGCAAAGTCATCTTGACATGGTTTGGTCAATTGGAGGGTAATAAATGTACATAAAAGGAGAGGAGGTTATAAAATCATTAAAAGGAAATTTTCTTATTAAAATTACGTTTAAGTAACATACTTACCGTGACCCACTAGTGCAGACTCCAGCAGGTGTCTGATTCCTGTCCTGTGCAAACTACTACCCACCTATGCGGAGAAAACGAAAGTAGCCAGCTACGGCCGATAACCTCAATTTTTTTTTCAAATAAAAGAGAACTGTCAATTGTACCAGACCCTATCAGACTTATAAAATCCAGCAAGCTAGCTGCATTCAGTCTGTAAACCACAAAGGAGGGTTGGGATCAATCCATTTACCAGTCACTGACAGCCATTTACCAGTCACTGACAGTCATCATCATCATGTGTCAATTATTGCCCATAAATTATTGTATGTCATTTACCATCTGCAAAGATGTGTGGTAAAATGCTGCAACACACACACAGACACAGAGACAAAAAGAGGGAGAACGGGACAGCTGAGTGCAGGGGATGGACTGAAGCACAAGGAGAGGCGTGTGTGTGGTGTGTGTGTGGTGTGTTGTGTGTGTGTGTGTGTGTGTGTGTGTGTGTGTATGCATTGTCTACATATTTTTGCATGCCAATATCCATAAATGTTATGCTCAAATGTTTTTTTTTATGAGGGAACGTTTAGTAAGAACTGTTTTATCATGTAATGGTGCAGTTTGTTTGCTTTATTTGTCTGCTATCTGTGTGTGCACGTGCGTGCGAGTGATCATGCCTGTGTGTGTGTGTGTATGTGCGTGTGTGTGTGCATGTGTGTGTTTAAACTGTCAATAATTCTGTTGTTACTATCATCTTTATTTCTTGTTTTTAACTTCTTTTTCTTTTATCTGATAGATTATTTGATTCATCTTATGGCATGATCTCTTTTAATTGTCCTCTTTTACTTGTGTCTCAAATGATAAGTGTATTTAGGGGCGTTTAAGTGAATTGCTTTTAGTGCTATTGTAAAGCGCATTGAGCTTAAAGAATATGCACTATAGCAAGACGTCTTCATAAACAAATAAATAAATAGAGGCAGCCAGGACACTGACCCTCTATCAGGATGCAGATTTCAAAGCAGCGCCCCACGATGGACTCTCTCTGACGTACGCTGTCCCCGCAGAACAGGGTCTTGCCAAAGGAGGCCACAGCAAACGTCCCGTCCGAGTTCTGATTGGCCTGTTTTCTCCAGTCCTGAGGGAAACAAAACACACGTCTGGCATACAGTTCGCGACTGCAACGAAATTTCACCTTTCCATCTCTGCTCTCTTTCTTCTACAAAACAAAGTGCAGTAGTGAATAAACAAATCAGATTTGCAGTAATGATAAAATAAAGTATCAAAAAACAAAATTTACACAATTCCAGACAATTATTGTTCTATGGATATCGCATCATGACCTTTTATAAAGGTTACAAGGAAATACATGACTGTGATATGTAAGAGTAATGTATGAGAGATGCTGACAACATGTTAATATGGATCTGTACGAGTTCCTCTGTGCCGTGGAAAATAAATGAGTGCGTGCATGCATATTCAATGGCGCGAATAGGATCACGTCTCTGAAAAACAGTATGCCCCGAAATGACATATGCATCATACTGTATACAAATAACTCAGCCACACAGATCAAATGATATGATGTATGCATCATTACTGCATACAAGTAACACAGCCACACAGATCAAATGTTGTAACATACGCATCATACTGCATACAAGTAACACAGCCACACAGATCAAATGTTGTAACATACGCATCATACTGCATACAAGTAACACAGCCACACAGATCAAATGTTGTAACATACGCATCATACTGCATACAAGTAACACAGCCACACAGATCAAATGTTAATAACATATGCATCATACTGCATACAAGTAACACAGCCATATAGATCGAATGACGCGACAAATGCATCATGCTGCAAACACACAACACAGACACACAACAAATGGGAGTGATGAGAGACCTTGGCATCTCGATCGGGCAGAATGTGCCAGACGTCCTGGCGTTTCCACAGCCGCTGTGTCTCCTCATGGTAGGCCTGGCTGACCGTCTCCCCCACGCCATAGAACCCCCCTGTGGCCATGCTCAGCCCTTCCAGCTGAGCCAGATGCTTGCCGATCGACCTGCCACACCATACACACCACACTGACCTCACCACAGTAACTCAGTACTGCCAGTTAGCTCCCCTGACTTTCCTCACAGACGACCCATTTGTTATGGGTAAGAAATAAAATCACCACAAAAAAAAAAATGTTAGAATTTATGAATTGAAAACTTCCACACTGATCAGTAACATAATGAATTAGCTGGGGACAAAAAGGAAATTTTCTTCCTAAAATTACATTTATGTAACATACTTACCGTGACCCACTAATGCAGACTCCAGCAGGGGTCTGACATTCCTGTCATACAGTGAGATGATGAAAGTATCCATATCTTTTTTCCAAAATTTGCACACACTCAGGACTTGTAAATGAATCCAGGAAAGCAAGAAGAGTTTGAAACAGATTAAATTCAGAACGTTATATAGCCATGACAGGGCCCCTTTGTCTAATTCTGTTGTCTGCCTAGTGACTGAGATGAAACTGAGTCAGACGCCATTGTTGACATGCACTGCCCACGTGAACCAGTCACTGCAAAAATAACTCTCCTGCTCGCAAGCACAGCGACACACACAGAATTTATTGGTCGCAGTGGAGAGTGGAAAGGTCAGTTAAGATATTCTTAGATAATAACGTCATACTGCAAATTAGGTGCCACTCCAAAAATTCAAAACTATCGAAGGCCCCAATCAGGGTCCTTCGTCTAAAACAGTTGTAAACAGTAGGGCCCGGATCTGGGCCCTTCGTCTGGAGTGAGTTAAACAAATCCACACACAAACATTACCCGTATGTGTACAGCTGAGCCAGATGCTTGCCAATCGACCTGCCATACCATACACACCACACTGACTGCACCACATTGAACAAACCCATACACAAATATAACCCATGTGTGTACAATGCACACGCTCTCTCACATGCACACAAACATGTGCCCATCCATGCTTGTCCCACTCCCCCTAAAAATATGCTTTGCTAATTTCATTATATTCCAAAATTCGTAAATTGGCTGAAGGAAAGTAACAACAAAAAATTAAACAATTATCTGACCATGATTTCAACAACAACAAAAAACACAGCAAAACATGTGGAAACAACATGAAACAAAAAAGTATACAAAAAAATAACAAGGAGTTCAACAAAGACTACAACCAAAGTCATTGCACAGTTATGTAAACTGTGTTTCCTTGTTCAGCTTACACAAAGAAAGATGGTGTTTTAATAAAAAAAAAAATTCATGCAAAATCTAGCAAAAAATGTCCCTGGCTTGGGAAAAGTGACCTGAGATCTATTCTGTGTCTAAAATTCAACCACTCCTTTTTTTCTCATAAGTAAGAACCCTGCATACCCACAAAACAGTACATATCATGAAACTGCACTGTACTGACCTGCAGATTTCTTCAGACTTAGGATTGTAGAAGTTGGTGCTACCAGCAATGTACAAACAACTGTCAGTTTGTACTGTTTTCCTGATGTAGTCCACCTGCACAGTACAGAAACCATGGTAAAAACAAGCAGACAACACACAACACCAACAACAACCAAAACTCTGCTGCTTGTTAAAATAATTCTTTCGTGTACAACATACAAATTATGCTGTTACATTTTAGCATCCAACATGACAAACATCTTCCGTTTGTTATAATGATATTTTTTATATGTGACACAAAAGAAATTACACCCTAATATTCCAAAGCACAACATGAAAAAAATCTGCTGCTTATTTTCATACTGTGCATACAAATTACACTTCAGTACTCTTTCACTACTTGAAAAATTACACTGGAAATCAGACTGGTCTTTTCCTGTTCCCTAAGAAGTTCAATATGAAACACTCAAGGAAGCTTTCCCCACAGTGAATGGCTATGAACCACAGGAATGCCCCTTACTAGGTGTGCCACAATATTAGTAGATGTATTTATATAGTGCTGAATCTTATGCACACCACATGCATATCTCTGAATCGATGGGATGAAAGACAACATACAAATACATGTAGATATATGAAACTGTAGAGGGAAAGAGGCAGGAAGTATTTTGGAATGAGGCAGATTTCAAGGTTTGACTAAAAAAGCTGATAGCAGGGATTTGACAAAGCCAAGGAGGGATCTCCTTGCAAGTGTCAGGCCCAGAGACTGAGAAAGAACAGCAGCTGATTGTGGAGTGTCTCAATCTGGGAATGTGGAAACAGTGGGTTTGAAACTGATCGTAGAGAGCAAGATGGGGAGTAGAGATGAAAGCAGTCACAGGTACAGGAAGGGGGAAATTTGTTTATGCATTTATGACAGCAAGATAGAGAGTAGAGATGTTAGCAGTCACATAGACAGAACAGGTGACAGAGCACTGATCCTGTAGTTTATTTTGTGTGAGACATGGACAGATTCCAAGAGGAGTGAAGTGCTCAGACCTTTCCTTTCTGAAGACAAGTCGAGCAGCAGAGTTTTGCAAAAGCTGAACAGAAGTGAATAAATGAGGCAAACAAACCAGACAATAGTGAGTTACAAAGGTTGAGATGAAAGAGAATGACAGAAGGGATGAGTTTCGATGCTAAGTCAGTGGACAGGTATTTCTGAACAGAACAGACAGACAATAGCATGATGGACGAGTCTGACAGTTGGACAGAGCAGAAAGAGGTCAGCACATACAGCATGGCTGAGCTTGGCCTCATTGCCGAGCTGTTCCAGGTTGTTGCGGGTTGCCGAGTGGATCACCCGCTGCAGTCGAGCCAGAATCGTCTGCTTGTAATTGTCCTGTTTGATGTGTCGGCTCTGAAACACATAACAATTCATACAGTTATACATATATAATTTTTAAAAAGACACGCATTCACAGAATGAACCCTTCTTTTTCTTCTTGTGTTCGTTGGCTGCAACTCCCACATTCACTTTATGTACACGAGTGAGCTTTTATGTGTATGACCGTTTTTACCCCACCAGGTTGGCAGCCATACTCCTGTTTTCAGGGATAGAATGAACCCAACCTGTCCACACTGAATGACTTTGTCCTGTTACTGATGATTAGAACAATCCATTCTTTTTATTACTGTCATGATTTCAACTCAGAAACAACTCACTAATTCTGTCTAAATGTCTGATATCGGTAAACAGTCAAAAACAAGCACAGTAACATTTGCTTCTTAAAATGAACAAACATACAGCCAAAGCCACTGACGCTAAGCACTGTCCAACAGTTTGCACAGAGGCACACAACAAGGTACAAAGTAACAAACCAAAACCCTTTTTCGTTTGGTTTGTGGCATTCTTGGCAAATCAGTTTTGTTCACTGCTGTGACTACCACAAGGACCAAGAGACCATGTATAAAATATCCCAGTAGCTGTGGTGCACAGCTCTAAGAATTCATGCCATGATTAACAATCTGTCCCTCAGCCAGAAAGGGCTTCAACTCTTCATACCCGAGTTCAAACGAGTTCTAACATTTCCCATAACAAAGCAAACATTTATATGTTTTTACAGTTCACAAAAACATTCAAAATTTGCAAGCAGACCTTCACATTCTCTGAAAAATATGTGTTTGTAGAGACATATTTTTTTCCCATTTCCAAAGCATTCAAAGAAAAAAAACAACAACAAAAAAACAGTGAGAAACAAATGGTGGAAATTACCTCTGTAGATTCAGTGCCGATCAGCATACTGAGCCATCCTGGCATGGTGAAGTCTTCAAAGTGCACAGGTATAAGAGGCTTTCTTTGCTCACAGTAGAACAACTGAAACACACATACACACTTGTGAGGTTTTCTCTGCTCACAGTGGAACAACTGAAATACACATATACACATATAAGAGGCTTTCTTTGCTCACAGCAGGACAACTGAAACACACATATAAGAGGCTTTCTTTGCTCACAGTGTAACTGGCTTTCTTTGCTCACAGTTGGACAAATGAAACACATATGAGGCTTTCTTTGCTCACAATGTAACTGGCTTTCTTTGCTCACAGTAGGACAAATGAAACACATATAAAAGGCTTTCTTTGCTTACGACAACTGAAGTACACACACTCACACAAAGGTTTACACATATAAATACACATCAAAACATGCTCACATATGCAAAATTGTACAAAAGCTTGCACACACACACATACACACACACCTCACATACATCCTCATACTTTCATACATGTACTGAATTGTTTTCAAACAACAATTTTTTGTGTGAAGTATTACAGGTTTTTTGGGTTTTTTGCTTTAGCTCACCTGCTGTTTACAGGTATGGGAATGAGCAAAGTTCTGAGAAAGGATGACGACCACCACAGCTGCCCGGTCGGCCACACTCTGAAAGGGGGCGATCTGATCCCCACCCTCGGCCCCATTGACTGCTGTCTTGTCCTCTCCATTTGCCTGCTGCTCCGCTTCCGCTATACACACACAGACTTCACTGATGTACACATGTAGACTTTTGCAGGCAACCATGAACAGATTTCTGTTAGAGAGTGTGAACTGACAGAGTAGGACACACATGACTGTCATACGTAGCATGTTAGCTGACAGAGTAAGACAGATAAGTGACTGTCAGAGCAATTTAGTTGACAGAGTAGGACATGCATGACTTTCACAGTGTGTTAACTGACAGAGTGGGACACACATGACTGTCACAGCATGTTAACTGTCAGAGTAGGACACACGTGACTGTCACAGCATGTTAACTGTCAGAGTGGGACACATGACTGTCACAGCATGTTAACTGTCAGAGTAGGACACACATGACTGTCACAGCATGTTAACTGTCAGAGTAGGACACGTGACTGTCACAGCATGTTAACTGTCAGAGTAGGACACATGTGACCGTCACAGCATGTTAACTGTCAGAGTAGGACACACATGACTATCACAGCATGTTAACTGTCAGAACAGGACACATGTTACAGCATGTCAACTGTCAAAGTAGGACACACATGACTCTCACAGCATGTTAACTGTCAGAGTAGGACACACATGACTCTCACAGCATGTTAACTATCAGAGTAGGACACACATGACTGTCACAGCATGTTAACTGTCAGAGTAGGAAACACATGACTGTCACAGCATGTTAACTGTCAGAGTAGGACACACGTTACAGCATGTCAACTGTCAGAGTAGGACACACATGACTGTCACAGCATGTTAACTGTCAGAGTAGGACACACATGACTGTCACAGCATGTTAACTGTCAGAGTAGAACACATGTGACTGCCACAGCATGTTAACTGTCAGAGCAGGACACACATGACCGTCACAGCATGTTAACTGTCAGAGTAGGACACACGACTGTCACAGCATGTTAACTGTCAGAGTAGGACACACATGACCGTCACAGCATGTTAACTGTCAGAGTAGGACACATGACTGTCACAGCATGTTAACTGTCAGAGTAGGACACACATGACCGTCACAGCATGTTAACTGTCAGAGTAGGACACACATGACTGTCACAGCATGTTAACTGTCAGAGTGGGACACATGACTGTCACAGCATGTTAACTGTCAGAGTAGGACACACATGACTGTTACAGCATGTTAACTGTCACAGTAGGACACACGTGACTGTCACAGCATGTTAACTGTCAGAGTAGGACACACGTGACTGTCACAGCATGTTAACTGTCAGAGTAGGACACACGACTGTCACAGCATGTTAACTGTCAGAGTAGGACACACGTGACTGCCACAGCATGTTAACTGTCAGAGTAGGACACACATGACTGTTACAGCATGTTAACTGTCAGAGTAGGACACACGTGACTGTCACAGCATGTTAACTGTCAGAGTAGGACACATGACCGTCACAGCATGTTAACTGTCAGAGTAGGACACACATGACTGTCACAGCATGTTAACTGTCAGAGTAGGACACACGTGACTGTCACAGCATGTTAACTGTCAGAGTAGGACACACGTGACTGTCACAGCATGTTAACTGTCAGAGTAGGACACACGACTGTCACAGCATGTTAACTGTCAGAGTAGGACACACGTGACTGTCACAGCATGTTAACTGTCAGAGTAGGACACACATGACTGTCACAGCATGTTAACTGTCAGAGTAGGACACACATGACTGTTACAGCATGTTAACTGTCACAGTAGGACACACATGACTGTCACAGCATGTTAACTGTCAGAGTAGGACACACATGACCGTCACAGCATGTTAACTGTCAGAGTAGGACACACGACTGTCACAGCATGTTAACTGTCAGAGTAGGACACACATGACCGTCACAGCATGTTAACTGTCAGAGTAGGACACACGACTGTCACAGCATGTTAACTGTCAGAGTAGGACACACATGACCGTCACAGCATGTTAACTGTCAGAGTAGGACACATGACTGTCACAGCATGTTAACTGTCAGAGTAGGACACACATGACCGTCACAGCATGTTAACTGTCAGAGTAGGACACACATGACTGTCACAGCATGTTAACTGTCAGAGTGGGACACATGACTGTCACAGCATGTTAACTGTCAGAGTAGGACACACATGACTGTCACAGCATGTTAACTGTCAGAGTAGGACACACGTGACCGTCACAGCATGTTAACTGTGGGAGTAGGACACACGTGACTGTCGCAGCATGTTAACTGTCAGAGTAGGACACATGACTGTCACAGCATGTTAACTGTCAGAGTAGGACACACATGACTGTCACAGCATGTTAACTGTCAGAGTAGGACACATGACTGTCACAGCATGTTAACTGTCAGAGTAGGACACACATGACTGTCACAGCATGTTAACTGTCAGAGTAGGACACACATGACTGTCACAGCATGTTAACTGTCAGAGTAGGACACACATGACTGTCACAGCATGTTAACTGTCAGAGTGGGACACATGACTGTCACAGCATGCTAGCTAACTGAATGGGACACACAAGAACTGTCACAGCAAGTTAGCTGACAGGATGGGACACACAGATGACAGCAGAGTGACACAGCACAGTGTCTCACAGATGAAAACAGATGAATGTCACAAGGCAGGACACACAGATGACTTCAGGATTATGGATGGAAATCCTTCCTATCTCCCAGATCATCATACTATCTAAACCTCCTCACAAGCACATGCACACAAAACACCAGAATAAACACAATGAAACATGTAATCCCAAGTTCAGTGATTAACAAAGTAACAAATGCCAAGTATCCACTCCCCACAATGGCTGCATAAATGGTGCATGGGGATAAAAAAAAACCCAGCGATACACACAAAATCCTGCTTGCAGAAATGACTGCACATAAGAAGTCAGTACAGAAGATGAGGCCGAAGACTTACACAGGTCAGCAGGGGGCAGAGCAGCAGCTTCAACGACAGGGTAGTCATCCTCACTGGACAGCCATACCGTGTAGGACTTGTTCTCAAGCCACAACTTCACCTCTTGGCCCTGAATAAATCACACCATACCACAGAATGCTGTACTGTCTCCAAAGACAGACTACTTTGCGGTGTAAAACACATAAACAATAGGTGAACAAAAAGAAGACACCACAGTGACCTGCCCCTGGTGAGGTGCTACACACACCATCCTTTTTTCTTCTTTTAAATACTGCTTGGTGGCTACAGTGTTACTCTGTCTGTCAGTTTGCTTTTTTAGCTATAATTTCTGAGAAAACGAATAACAGTATGTTTGCCCTATCAACAGTGTTAGGTATAGTTTCAGTTTCAGTAGCTCAAGGAGGCGTCACTGCGTTCGGACAAATCCATATACGCTACACCACATCTGCCAAGCAGATGCCTGACCAGCAGCGTAACCCAACGCGCTTAGTCAGGCCTTGAGAAAAGGAATGCCAACAGCACCCGGTGTTCCCAGGCGGTCACCCATCCAAGTACTAACCGGGCCCGACGTTGCTTAACTTCGGTGATCGGACAAGAACCGGTGTTTTCAACGTGGTATGGCCCTTGGCGTTAGGTATATAAACAGTGTGTGTGTATGCTAAGCATTAAGTGCAGCTGTGTGTGGCCCTGCTCCTACAGTGAGGAGACAAGATGTTCTGCAGCAGTGTCTGTTTCTTTACCACCCCATTCTCCAGTCTAGTGGCAAGTATCAGACTCAAACATCTCCAATGACTTTGCTTTTTGCTTTCTTTCATGCAGCACATCAGCAAGATATTTATGGATGTACATATATGCATGCATTAAATTAGCACGCCAATGAAAGAGATTACATTTCTGCACAAAACTGAGGGGTTGGGGGGAGAGACAAATACAACACATATCAAATATTACAACTGACACAGTCCATGAAAATGAAAACATGAAGACATGAAATTATGCATGATTGTAGGTTTGTTTTGGGGGGGCTTTGTGTATGATTGTAGGTTTGTTTTGGGGGGGCTTTGTGTGTATGTTTGTGTGTGTGCATTCATGTGTGTGTGTGTGTGTGTGTGTGTGTGTGTGTGTTTTGTCAGCCAATGAAGAAGTCTCATGTGAATCCATATTATAAAAATTTTAAACGTTAAAAAACATAAAATAAAAAAAACCCAGTCCAAGACAAGAAATGTGAAGAAAAGATTACAAAGATGTGCTTCATGTACTGCATGAATTTGCGATCTCTCTCTCTCTCACACACACACACACTTTCTGCACAAGTTATCTGCACACATGAAGAGCAGAAGCAGGCAGCATAACTCACAAAAGCAGCCTGGGTGGGGTGCAGACAGATGACGATCAGCGGCCGGGTGTTGGAGGGAGGGATGTCTCCTTCCGCCTCCGAAGCAAAACTTTTCACAGCGGGCAGTTTACCCACAAACGTTTTGCGCAGGGTTTTCTGTAACAAACAAATGGGGAATGTATAAGCAGGACACAGAGGATTATCAGTTCCTGGCCCTTTTTACCCCCTGAAGTGGTTGAAAATGTCTCTTCCCTTTTGAAACTACCCAGCTCTTGTTAAATAGTCCGACAGGAAATTTCTGAATGGAAGAAGGTGCCATAATGGTTAAGACGCTTATCTGCCAATACAATGTCTGTGAGGGTCTAGGTTCAATTCCCACTCTTGCCCTTTCTCCCAAGTTTGACTGGAAAATCAAAGTGAACGTCTAGTCATTCGGATGAGACAATAAACTGAGGTCCCATGTGCAGGATGCGTTTGGCACACTGAAAAAGAACTCATGGCAACAAAAGTTTTGTCCTCTGGCAAAATTCTGCAGAAAAAATCCACTCTGATAAGTGCACAAAATCACATGCATGCACTCATGTCCTGACTCATGTGTTGTGAAATGCTGCTGTCAGATGAGATGTAGCATACATGGATTTGTCCAAACGTAGTGCATCTCATGAAACTGTAAAAAAAAACACCAGCTTCTCTCTCTCCATATCTCTCCAAGTATGCATGTGCCACCAGATTGGTCTGCAAGCCACCTAGACAGGAACATGTCACACCTCTCCAACAGTTTCTTCACTGGCTACCTGTTCAGCACAGACTCAGCTATAAACTTGCAACTATCAGCTTTTCAGCTATTTCTAGCACTGCCCTGATGTATCAGACATCACCCAAAATACATCCCATCCTGTCAGCTCCATTCTTCTTCCAATACTTGTCTGCTTCGCATCCCTTCTGTCAGAACAAAATCCTTTGGGCTGCATTCTTTCTCTTTTCATGGCCATATAGTCTGTAATCAACTCCCTCAACAGAGAAGGCACTCTTTTTTTCAATTATGAAAAACATGAATTCTTATTTTCTATTTTGATTTATGTAAACAGACTATAGATCAAATCAACCAACCAATATTATCACATTCACAACAATGTGGAATGTGATCAGGAATATCAACCTGCAAAATGGTTATGCATCTGTATATTTCTTTGTGCAGAATATCTATACCATTACCAGTCACTGATTACGCGTTTTCCTGTGCAGGAAGAATTTTAAGTGACCATGCACACGCATGTGTGCTTGTGTAGCATGCAAGTGTGTGTGTGTGTGTGTGTGTGTGTGTGTGTGTGTGTGTGTGTGTGTGTGCATGCACATGTGCATGCCTGCATGTGCATACGTGCGCATGTACATGCTTGTGTATGCACATGTGGGAGAGGGCTAACCATATTTTGAACAAAACTTCAAAACTTCAGAGAGCAACATAATAAATTGCAGAAAATTCTGAGAAACTTCCTTCACTTCAATTTTAGGTATGACAACAATACTGTATTCCCTGCTGTGTGACAAGAGGACAGACTGAGGACAGACTGACGACAGAGAGGACAGACTGAGGACAGACTGACCATTCTGACAAGGGAGGGGATGGACAGCAGCGTGGCGCCGGTCTTGTTCAGCACCTTCAAACGCTGACTGATCTCAGAAGCCGTCAACTTCACATCACCATCCGACCAGTTTGCTGCCTGATTGGATGTCTTACAACCTTAACAGATACATAGGAATAGGAAAACACATAAAAAAGGCAGGAAAAATGCAAAAAAAAAAAGGGTGGCGCTCTTAGTGTAGCGACACATTCTCCCCAGGGAGAGCGGTCCGAATTTCACACAGAAAAGTCTGCTGTGACAACAACAACAAAAAAAGTAATACAGAAAAAATGGTAAATAATACAATAATAAGTTATCAACACATCCTGTAGGCTTACAGCTTAGCGTTTCATAAGCTGGCTCTGTGTTATAGGAACTTATCCTCCTTTTTCTGATATGGATGGAATAAATATAATTGCACTGAACAAACCTGAAAAAAACACATACACACGATGTCCATCCATCAAGCACACAATCACCAACCCACACACACCTACCTGCTGAACTGCCATTCACTAGACTCTTTACGTGGGGATGTCCTGGCACAACGTACTGGGTGGTGGCAAATTGAATGGCCAGACAGCGGGGAGGCCAGTCTGATAGAAAGTTCACCGGTAAAATATACTTCCCCAGTACATCTGCAAGTTTGACCTGGGCAAAACAAAAAGCAGGGTCAAATGACATCACATGAAAATGACAAATAAAATGACCATCTGTTTTCTTAAAATCAGATTTGATTTCAGTTTCAGAACACTTATCTTAAGTTATCGCAGCCTGAACGCCCCCTACACCCAAGCACTCTGCAACTATTCTTATTTCTTCAAGCACTGTCATTGAATGATGTCAGTGTGTCACTTTTGAAAAGGAGGATAAAAATGTTCAAAGACACATGAATGAGACAACTGCAGGAAACTCCCATAAAGCAGTACACCAAAAATGATTGATGAAGTCAACAGGTGTTCAAGTGCTCACCTCACGATTTGTCCAAAGGGTCTCTCCATACCTGGCCGTGACCAGGGGTATAAACACCTCACAGTTACTGACGGCAAAGTTCAGGGAGTCTTGCCAGTCCACCCCAACACTGATCTCATGCACATCCTTCAAGAAAAACAACATCAGATTTTAAGAGCAGCTGTTACCACAACAGCACAAATATATCATCCGCAGCCACACAACATATTAATACAATTTTGTTTCTTTTTTTTTTTAAATATCAATACTAACAAAAGCATCATTGACTGCTTGACACCAATATGTAGTATGCATGATATCATGTGATCTAATGACCTTTGCATAATCTACTTTTTATACTATTTTTATTATTTTGATATATTAACATACATGTGTGTATGAATTAATGCATACACACATATGCAATATAGAATCACAAACATAAAAACATGATAAAAACAAACATGAATCTAGCAATAACAACATTTGTGAACATATATATACTGGACCAGTCACAAGATTTCTTAGTAAGTCTGAAATATGACAAACAGAAAATCTTAAAAAGTAAACATGTTCCACTCATAAAAAGTCCAGCCTCAAGATTTCTTTCCTTTTTTCTCTTTTTTTTTCATATTGCTGCTGCTGATCAAACTTTTGATTTAATAACAATTCAACACAATCTCCAATCACATAAACTTACCAAATAAACACTGTATCCCAATTCTGCAAGTTTAATTTTCAGCTGAAGTGCGTAATCAGCTGCTTCAGCTCGTACATAGCTGATCAACAACTGTTTTCTGTCCTTCTGCGCACTGTTCTGGTCACTGGCAGTGGTGGTGGGAGCACAAGTAGTGCTGACGACGCTACCAGCAGTGGACAGTGTTGATCCAGAGTTCCTCTGACGATCAATGTCCTTGCCACTTCTGAAGGACAGCTGCTTCAATCTGAAAACATACATACAGTCTACAGTCTGTTGTTAACTGTCCAAAACATAATACTGAGTAGTTCCCCAACCAAAGCATTTCTTGTTCATACTGTCTTCTGCCATCTGACCAAACAGGCACATATAAACATGAACAAATATGGACTGATAAAGCACAAAATAAGAAAGGGAGAAATGGCATAAGAAAGAAGGCTAAAACAAAAAGAGGTGTACCAAACAGGAAATTTCTGGCACAAAATTCAAGCTATAAAACCAGGCTACACAACTTTTGCATTCTACTTCAAGACATGTATTTTTTTGTTTCCTTTTTTTAATAATCTTTTTGCTTATCATCTCTACCACAAGTAACCCATGAGACATCATATAAAACAAACAAACCTCAAACATGCTTATAAGTGTACAATGAAAACAATGTATGCACCTAACGTCATGTCATGGTTGTCTTTCACGAACCGAGGATGACAATGCCTTGTGCCATCATCAACAGACACCATCAGTGGACACATGTGCCTTTGAAACCCAAAGTCCAAAGCACACACACAAAAAGTGATAAGTAGTGCATGGAACACCAGTAGTCAGGATGTGAAGAGACACAGCAAAAACAAAACACATCTAAAATAGAATAATAAACAACAGGGGAAGATAGTGCAAAAACAAAATAAAACAAAAATGAATAAATGAATAACACATAATGAATAAATAGATAAACACATTCCAAATAAAGAAGAAGACCTGTGGCAGAGGAACAGCACACCAACCCTTTCAGCCTTTTCCTGGGTGGCTCGGCAGCCGGAGGGGAACACTTGCTGCCATCCACCTCATCCTCTGCCTCCTTGCTCTTGCTGCAGAGGTCTGTGCACACCACAACACAGGAGCTGACCATGGCCTCCCTGACTCTGGTGTCCTTCTCAAACTGTTTGGACACTGGCCACCCATTGCCATCCAGGAACTGGTACGTGTCTTGTATGCCTTGGAAAAAGGATACCTGCCAAAGGAAAAAGGTACAGTCAACACAACTTCTTTTTCTTTGATGTTGATGGGTTAAAACTTCCACTTATGAACTGTTGGTTTTTAACTGTATGACATTTTTTTGTTGTTGACACCACCATATAGACCGCCATACTCTTGTTTTTGGGGGGTAGTTAACATGATTGATATGGAGAACTATATTTGTTCCTTACAGCTGATTCTCTAAATGTTCCAGTTAGTTATCATGTTATTACTAGTACTACAAAGTTCTGACACTTTATTTTCAGCACAGTGATATATTTACATTAAAAGCACCCGTAACAAAGGATTAATTATTATCTCAGGAAAGGTTTGTATATAATGTCTTGCATTCTGTTCTTGATACTTCTCTTCTTGATTAACAATGATAAAAGTATTTTGTCACATGTCTATTTTTGCTATCCTGAACAGGAATCAAACATAAAAAAACTTATCAACCATTATATCTAACACTGGTATTCGCTTCCTAAAACAGTCAAATGAATAAAGGGGAACGTTACTGAGTAAAAACAAAGAGCCTCTTACTTCTGCATTGATTAGAGCTCTGAAGTCAGCCAAATTTTTTCCTGAGTCAGTAAACACAAATCCCAGAGGAACTCCAGTTTTTGCCTTGATACCAATTTTTGGCCTCTCTGCAAAAAAATATATGTTTTGTTGTTAATGTTCTACAAGGTGATCAGACAACCAAAACATTATCTGGAGGAAAACTGATAAATGGAGCTAAAACTGGAGGCAAAAACATAGAAAATGATAACAAATCTCGCAAAAATAATCTGAGCACTGGAATCATAACTCAACCAAAAAAAACAAACAAAAAAATCTAAAATTAACATTAGAATCTAAAATTTACATATAAATGCACTGAAGTAGTCACTGATCGTGGTGTTTGTTTTCATACATGTTCTGCAACATCAGTGGTTTTTACAGGCTTCTTCAACTATAATGGAAGATGGATGTGTGACATGGTCATTTTACAATGATCAAAAAGAATATTTCCATTTTCCAACATTCCTTAAATAAGTCTATCAGTCTCCAAGTGTCTGTCTGTCTACCAGAACAGTCCACAATTCTTATTGTGATCATTTCCATATCTGTCCACACACCAGCATGAAAGAAAATGAAAATTTCCATGTACAAAGAAAGATCTGTTTCATGTGAAGGTACTTGCAAAACACAAACTGCTCATTTTTTTTTAAATAAATTTCATCAATACAAAATCATTATACAAGGGTAAAAAAAACCCTCTGAACTATCCATCTATGTTCTTTGAATTGTTTTAAAACCAAAACAACAAAAAACAATACACAGTATGAGATAAAGTGATCATCTCTATGCAGGGTCATGAAAAAAGATATTATATATGTCTTGGTGTTTACAATTTTGTTCCTAGATCAAAGTTTACATTCACAATAAGTTTTACATATCTGGAATTTTTTCCAGAAAAAAACCCATGCTAATATTCAACTTAGAGTAACAGGTAACTTATATAGAATTATTTCAATTAAAAATATATCAGCAAAAAAAGTTAATCCAAAATTAATATACATATATATATGTATAACCATAAGATTCTGCCATAAAAACAATATACAAACCAACAACACAAAACTGAATCGCTACCTGTTCAGTGAACTGATTTGCAACATTTCTCTTGCATATATTTTCATTACCATGAACTTGCTGAATGCAGACAGTTCCATCAGCAGTCATGAGAGTTTGCAGGGTCAGGCAGTTTTCCTGTTCGCTTGAAATTGGCCATCTGATGAAAATAACAATCCTTGCTGTCACAGGATGAGTATGACAACAAAAACCACTAAAAGTTTCAAAAGTGAGAAATCCTCTATTCTGCTCTTTTCATTACAAATTGTTTTTGCCTAATCATTAATACTGGTCACTACACCTGTCATCATCGCAAAGTGGTAGATGTCATGGACCGAGGACTGGGATTACGCCGATTCCAGTCCTATCAGAGAATCTATATGGGGCATGGCTGTATGAGTTGCGTGGGAGCAGTGCCACAGAACTGGCACACATGATGGGGCAGCAAAAAAAAAAAAAAAAAAGAAATACTAGTCACTACATCTATGATATGAAGAAATATCTCCCATATCCATCTGCAAGTCGAATAAACAATGATTGCATGTGGTCAAGGTTTACACTACAGTAAAACTTACTCCTGTCACAAATAAAATCTTTTAAAAAGTGGGAAAAAGGAGGATGGCGGCCCTTTAATAAAAAAAAGGCCCAAGGAAAAAAACAATTCCTGTTACTATACTTCATTAAGATTTATACTGATAATATCAACAATCATGGGGATGCTAAAACTAGCGAACTGAGAAAGTTAAAAACAGCAAACTAATGGCATACTGACAACTCATCAGACAAAGGGTTAACTGCAGCATAAAAATGCTTAATCAAGTCTTGTGTTCACAGCTGAACACGGCCAAGGGGCAAGATTAGCAAATAATTCATGGGGCATGCAATGTTAATTCTCATGTGCTGCAATATGTGACATTTTTTTTATTTTTATTTTTTTATCTCAAACTCACTCTTCCTCAGCAAACAGACCTGCATTTCTTCTTCTGTTTTGCGCATTATCAACAGCCTAGATAATGACAAGGACATGTGTATTCTTCAGCAAACAGACCTGCATTTCTACTTCTTTTTTGCACATTATCAACAGCCTAGATAATGACAAGGACATGTGTATTCCTCAGCAAATAGACCTGCATTTCTTCTTCTTTTTTGCGCATTATCAACAGCCTAGATAATGACAAGGACATGTGTATATCATATGTAAATATATATATATATATAAATATGAATGTGTTTGTTCATGGAGTTATAAACGAGTGTGCCACTCAGTGAGTGTGTGTGTGCGTGTGTGTGAAAGATAGAAGGAAAGAGAGATGTGGATGCATGTAAACAAAATGTGCATGCATAATGCATTGTATGTACATGTATTGCTGTTTATGCAGGCAAGTGGTTTTAATAGTTTTTGATCCCAAAAATAACTCACCACTATCTCTGATACTACTGATAATCACACTGGTAAATAAATCCAACAACAATTTCTCATAAGCTGTCAGAGGTGGTTGTAATGCTTCCACTACATCACTGTTGCATATTTATAAGTTAAAAAAAAAAAACACACCTAAAAATAGAGTATTTCAATGTCATAAACACTGACGTCTGAGTTGAATTTTTTTCTAAAACATAACTGCACCTTCCAATACTGACTGAAAAAATGTTCAGTTAATCATTTTGCCTGATTTCGAAAACATGCTTTATTCCTGAATGCAGCAACATGACAGGTGTACATATTTATATGCACACACACACACACACACACATATATATATATACACATATAAATTTAGTAACATGACAGATGTACCTCTGAGGTGTGTAAAACCTGAAGTTGGGTGGACAGGACTGTATCTGGTCCACAATGATCTGCCTTAGTTTGGACACAGACAGTTTGTCAGGGCTTCCATGGGACACCACCACAGCACCAAGGGAGGACAACAGCTCTCCAGTGCCATCAGAAAGCAGGCAGACACCAACCAGAAGTACAGGACCGCCGTTAGGGCAGTCTTCTGACACAGCTAGTCACACACAAAGTAGTAAATTGATTTTCATGAAATGAGTAAAAATAAATAAATAAGGACGAATAAACTTCTTCTGCTTAACTGAATTTAAAAAACAAAACAAAAACAGGCTGTTATCTAAAATAAAACAAAATGAAAATAAAAATAAAGTCCTCTTTCAGTCTCAGTTTCTATTATATTCTAAAGAATATCCCCAGTGAATGTCACAGGGTCCCAAACTTGGATATAATTAAAAGTCCACTTAGATGCTATCAGTCTTTTCATGAGAAAATGATGTCAACTTTGGCAGTTCACTGGCCCCACACTGAAGATTGAAAATGATGTCAACTTTGGCAGTTCACTGGCCCCACATTGAAAGCATTTTTCTCCTTTTCATTACTATAATTCACGACATGTACACATTAAATTTTATCATACATGCACTGTCACAGTCAAGTTGGTGGTTCCTACTGATGTTCAGGTTTGCTCAGAAGTTTTCATTGTTTATGTTGCTCACTCTCACCAGTCTTCCTGACTTCCTTTCCACATACCCCCTCCCCATGCCATTCCCATCACTGAGATCATTGTGATCATCTTTTTACGTTTTCATGATCTATGAGCATCATCACAAGATTACGGTATGTGTACTTCTCCTTAGTCATTCATTCATTGAACTAGCATTCATTTTAAAATTTTTTAGCCATAGTAAACCTTGCGACTTTCTGCTGACTGATACTGTGCAAAACAAAATATATATTTGTTCTGTTATATTAGCAAATCAAAATTTACAAGCAAAAATGATATTAAAAAAATCAAAAAAGGTACAGTACCATAATCATTTTTCCCCCAGTAAATCATAACCATTGAAAACATTTTGCAAGTGCAAAACACTGAGACAATCTATTACTCATTATTTTGACATATTATGACAGTTAAGTGAAGTGATGGCCTAGAGCTAACACATCCGCCTAGAAAGCGAGAAAATCTGAGCATGCAAGTTCGTATCACAGCTCAGCCGACGATATTTTCTCCCCCTCCACTATACCTTGAGTGGTGGTCTGGGTGCTTGTTATTCAGATGAGATGATAAAGCGAGGTCCCATAGGTAGCATGTACTTAGCACAAGTAAAAGAACCCATGGCAACAAAATGGTTGTTCCTGGCAAAATTCTGTAGAAAAATCCACTTCGATAGGAAAAACAAATGAAAATGCATGCACAAAAAAATACAAAAAAATGGGTGATGCTCTCAGTGTAGCTATGCGCTCTCCCCAGGGAGAGCAGCCAGAATTTTACACAGAGAAATCTGTTCTGACAAAAAATGAGAAATACAAATATATATATTATCCAATCTGCACTATAACCCAAGCATCTTTTTCAGTTCCATGTTTAGTTTTATCCCTGAGAATTTTCATTTAACACAAGAAGCTGTGAATGCACTTGCCTAATTTCCCTGATGGATTAATATAAAATGGATTGATCAGAACTGACAGAAGACTTAACTCAATATGCCCCCCCCCCCCACCCCCCCCCCCCGCCCCCCCTACACCCTCGCCCCTGTGTGCCCCGTCAATGTTCATATTATAAATATAATGCAGGCCCTTGCAGTTCCATACAGAGGGTTACTTCTTGAAATACTATGCTGATCACATGACATGGAATAGTCAGAATACATCTATATTTCTGACACGGTGCTATGGTAACGGCAGTTACGTCAGTAGTAAAGGTTGTAGTAGTAACAGAAGTACTAAAACTAGCAATCCACAGTTGAGAATGCACGCAATACACTAATTCTCATTCTGGCATTGGGTGTTTCTGCCAGGTACACAAATAGGCATTATGCATCCACCGCCAAACGATGAAAACGAACAATATCACAATGGTAAATGTTCAGTCATATGTGCGCGAAAACAACTCTGTCATTACACCAACAGACTTGTTTATTATTGTCTCCCAATAGAAGGAAGTTAGTGACGAACGCGCAGTCGATTCATATGCGTGTCGCTTAGTCTTACCAAAACAATAACAACAGACAAATCAAATTACCTGTGCCATCCATCTGAACAATCAGTTATTCGCGGCACATGCGTACAGATGCCCGTTATCATATCTGCAGGCAACAGGACTTAACAAGTCCGAACTTACGATCATTCACACGTAAATTCTAAACCATCGCGAACACATCATTGGCAATTCAACAACACGGGCGAAAGGAGAAGAAATGACCACAGTTTCGTATCTGATGAAATGAGCATGGTGCAGCTTCTTATGGTCACTGAAAAAAATGTATATATTTCTGTATATGCCTATTTTTTTATGGTTAGCACTTTAAAGAATGCTTATCATAATATAATGAAAACCCGTCGGATTTTGCAAATGCACCCCCCCCCCCCGCCCCCCCCTCGGTTCTTCGCAAAACTTCAAACGCCGGAATCTGCCAGCTATGGCGAGCTATAATGTATTCTTTTTTTTTCTTTCGTTTTCTTTTTTTTTTAATCTAGCGAAAACGGTAGGATTATTATCTTCAAACAATCTCATAACACAACATCAACTGTTAAGACTTATCCCACAGGACCAAAATAATCCACAGAAACGGAAAACAACCGATTTCTGGTAATACATGGTATTTGTGAGAGGGACTATTGAACCAGGAGTATCGACACGGGGGAGTATCGTATCGACACGGGGGAGTATCGACACGGGGGAGTATCGGGCTGACCCCGTATTTGGAGACTGACTTTTGCTCAAAGGGACAAAACTGCATGGAGAATACATTTTGTTTATTTGTGTGGAATGCGCGCAAGACCGAGCCTTTGCATGGGAAAAGAATGCATTTCTTTTATACCTTTTATACGTTTTCAACACATTGGTGAGTGTTTTTTGTTTGTTTGTTTGTTTTGTTTTTCTTTTTCTGTATTGTTTTTTTCTTTTTTTTTCGGTTAAATGCTCTTTGGTTTCGGAAAGAGAAAAGGTAAAAGCGGATCTGATGACAGCGCATGCGTCGAAGAAGCGTTCTCGGCAACAAGAATCCAGGGACGGGTGTGCACGACCGTAGCTCTGTGTGTTCAGAATCATGTACCGACGTGAAAAACCCATCATTCTGAAAGGAAGCTCGTCTTCCTTGTGTAACAACCTGGCAGTTCTGGTAATGGCAGACAAACGGCAGATCAGCTATGCCGTGGTGCATAAATACGCCGTGAACGTGGTCACTGCCTCGACAGACGGGAGCAGCGTGACAGCACGGCAGGTGGTCTGCAAAGAGCCATCAGCGTCACTGGGCAACCCCTTTCTTATGGAGGTGCGTCTGCCTTGTTGTCTGTGTCTGTTTGGTTAGGTGGTCTCTTAAAAACAGATTAAACAACTAACCAGAATTACCAGGCAGATGCCAAACAGATACCGAAACATGAGTAGTGTTTGTAACGTACAACATCCATACTGGAACAGCATACATGTCGGATTAGATTTGTCGGGAAAAGTCGACGTACCAGCCCGAAATATCAAATCGCATTACTCAGTATAACAAGCAGGCTTGTTTATTGTTTTTCTCAAACTATGTGTCAATTTCCAGGAAAACAAACTTACATGAATTACAGTTTCTTCCGGATAACCATTATTTCAAGGAAATCATGGCAGCATGTGTTGTTGGCGGCCCAGGCTTGGTACACTTGAAGTGGATGGCTTCTGATCTAATCTAATCTTCATCTCTGATATTTGTAATCAATAGGGGTACTACCAGGATGTCCACTGTTGCATGACCTATGGCCAGTACAATTACCAGACTGATTGATAGTTGAAGAGTTGGAATCATCTCAGTCGTCAAGTAAAAGTGATTGTCAGTGTGACCGACTGATATTGATTGAATATTCTAATTTTCACTTAGGTATGGTGATATCATCTTAGTAAAGCAAATTTGCATGTATGTGTGCAGTATTATAGTTATACAGAAATAGTAGTAGTAAAATTTATTGACATAAAAGTGTGTGTGTGTGTGTGTACATGCGCAGAAAGAGAGAGAAAGAGAAACAAGAGTCTTTTTTGTGTTGTTTGATGGAATATTATATAATGAGACTGTGCATTGATGTAAATTTAGTAATTAGTATATTGAGATTGATATTAATATTGGGTGAAAGATGTGAAAATTCTGAAATATTTAACATAGTCTGTATTACTTTTACACAGGCCAAGTGGGTGCAAGCAGCTTCAAGGTGCATCATGGTTTTGACTACACAGAGAGGCATTCAGGTAACAGGTGTTGAGTGATAATGTGGTAGCTTTTTTACCTTCATTGTAGAGATGTTGAATGTAGAAATTGCTTATATAGTTTATATGTTAAGTTAAATGGCAATTTTTCTACATAAGTTGTTTTTTTCTGAAAGTATGCATGTGTGATATGCATATGACTCTTCCCTGTCTGCTCAGCTGTACCCACTGCACACTGGGCACTTTTTCAAACAGCACCATCTCTTTGTCCCCCACAGTTCCCAACTGTTTTAAATCCATGTCATGAATTGAATGTTTTGTGCGCATGTGTGTGAGACATTTTAGGTATACTATATGTGTGTGAGAGAGAGAGAGAGGGGGAGGTGGGAGTGAAAGAGAGATGCAAGTGAGGCTGATGAATGGTGTCTTGATGTTTGTTTGCAAATGGTATGTGAATTAATTGATTACATTTACTATGTGATTTGCAGTTTAAATATTTCTGTTTGTATGTTAAGTGCTTTGAGCTTCATATGACTTTAAAAAAAAAGTGTTTATTATTATTATTATCATTATTTATTATTACTACTTTTACCATTATTGTTGTTATTGTTGTGTTGTTATAATTATGCACACATTGACCAATTCAGTAGGAAACTGTAGCTTTGTCTTGATTGCCTGAAAACCTTTTTCTTTTTTCTCTTTTTTCCTTTTTTATTTTGATTTTTGATTTTTTTGATAATTCTTTCTCTCATGAAAGAAAAAACCATAATCATTGTTGCATAGCGGATCTTCTTGTTTTTCAGATGTTTGAACAGGATGGGTCAGCAATGATTTACTGGCATGGCTTGAATGATGGGTCAGGTGAGATCCTTTGGTATGACTTGCTTTTTGTGAAGTTGTTTGACTTTCAGTGATGTCAGTCTGGTGAAAAATTAGATTTGTTTTGAGTGGTAGAGTGTATGTGTGTGTGTGTGTGTGTGTGTGTGTGTGTAGTTGAATGTGTATGTGTTTAGGTTCAGTAAACTGTATGCATGTGTGTGTGTGTGTGCGTGTATGTGAGAGAGTGAATGAGTGAGTATGTGTGTGTGTGTGAGTGAGTGAGTGTAGGTAGTTGTTTTGGTTCATTAAACTGTGGGTGATTGTATGCAAGTGAGTGAGTTAGTGAATGAGTGACTGTAGTATGTGTTTGTATTACGTGTGCATGTGTGGATGCAATTTAATGTGTATAAAGGTTTGTGTGTTCTTTCTTTGATTTAATGTTTTTTCACTTTGAGTGATATTAGACATGACTTTCGTCTGTGTCACTATGTGTGTGTTTGTATGTCACAGTGTGACACAGTGAGAGAACTGATTGCCTTTTTGTTCCTTTTTACAGACAATTCCAGCAGTAACTTTGCCAGGGGAGTTGTTGCTGTAGGAGACTGTGTTTGTATTGGTAAGTGGATTTAGATTGAATTTATGATCAGTTCTGTGTGTCTCTGTGTGTGTGTATGTATGTGTGTGTGTGTGTATTGTGTTTGTGTATATGTGTGTCTGAGAGAGAGAGATTGATTGTGTGTTTGAGAAGAGTGAGAGCATGATTATGTGAGTTCCCATGTATATGTGTGTATTGGTTACTTACTGTCAGGAGGAGTGTGGCAGAATGGTTAAGATGCTCAGCTGCCAATACAGAGAGTCCGTGAGGGTGTGGGTTCAAATCTCACTCTCACCCTTTCTCCCATGTTTGATTGGAAAATCAAACTGAGCCTCTAGTCTTTTAGGATGAGACAATAAACCAAAGTCCCGTGTGCAGCATGCACTTGGCGCTTTGAAAAAGAACCCATGGCAATGAGAGTGTTGTCCTCTGGCAAAATTATTGAAAAAGAACTCCACACACATAGGTACACAAATATATAAGCATGCACTCAAGGCCTGACAAGCGCATTGGGTTATGCAGCTGACAAGCATCTGCCGAGCAGATGTGGTGTAGCCCATATGGATTTGTTCAAACGCTGTGACACCTCCTTGAGAAATTGAAACTGAAACTGGTTACTTGCTGATTTGTTGACTGATGGTAAAATTTTCACTTCCAACCACAAGTAAACATAATAGAAATCAGATTTTTAAACAAACTTTGAATATTTAATAATGAAAATGCATTATACTGATATAGTTTGGACTTTGAATAATGGCTACCAAAAATACTCTTCCAACCAGAAGTCAACATTAATAAATCAGATTTAAATGAACTTTGAAATAATTCAACAATGATAGCACACTATACTTCGATACATTTTGAAATTTGAATAATGATAACCAAAAACCAGTCAGCTGTGTTCTTCGTTTGTAGTCAGCATTGTGTTTGGTTTACTTGGCTAAAAAATGCTCTTTATTTTTGTTTTAAGTGATTGCCTCATATATATCTATGTATTTATTAGTAGAAGATTTTTAAAAAAAAATTTTTCCCCCTTACAGGTACGGAGAGCGGCAAAATTCTAGTCTTTGGGATTCCCCCGAAAGGGACAAATGTGACGCTGAAGAACACTTTGAAAGGTAAACTGTCATCAGTAAAAACATTGTACAAAGGATGGATAAGATTTGGTCATGTGTATTTTTAAAGGTTTTGAAAATGTCATCACTGATAACAATATGGTAATAACGCACATTTCATACAGCATCCTTCCTCACCTAGAGCTCACAGTGTTTTACGTGAGCATGCACAAAGATGTTTCCGAAAGACACACATCCAGTGGGTAAAGGGTGGAGTTGTTTTTTCCAGTCTCCCAGGTCAACAAATGTGTAGACCTACTTGTGGTTTAACCCCCTGCGTTTGTATACACATGCAGAAGGTCACATACACATTCTAAAGATTCCATAATCCATGTCAGTGTTTGGGTTATGGGAACAAGAACATACCCAGCATGCACTCCCCTGAAAATGGAATATGGCTGCCTACATAAGGGGGATGGGGCAGGAATGATCATACACATAAAAATGCAACAGTACACTTGAGTGAACATGGGATCAGCAGCCCACAAACACAGATGAAGAAGCTATAAAAACAACAGCAGCACCATTATTAATGATATTTATTCATAACAGGTCATAGCACTGGTGCATGTATACGACTGAAGGTGTGCGTAGAAGCCCTCAAACACAGAAGAAGTTACCGCAACAACAAGCAGAACATTGATGTTGTTGGTTCCTGACAGGTCACAGCAGTCCCATTTGTGACCTGTCTGTGGAGGGTAATGTGATGGCCAGCAGTGACAACAGTGGAAACATCCTCATCTGGAACTTCTCTGGGAGTGACGCCAAGCAGATGGTCTCCATAGCAGGCTCAGGGTATTGTGTGTGTGTTGTGTGTACATGTGTATGATTGTGCATGACTGAATCAGTATATAGAAGTATGTTTGTGTCCATTTGTATGTATGTATCTGTGTGTGTGTGTGTGTGTGTGTGTGTGTGTTCTTGTACACATGCATGTATGTGTGCATACTTTTGTACAAACACATATGAGAGTATGTGTGCATCTTTCATGTGTGCAATATGTTCATTTCAAAATTGCAAAATTGGTTTCAAAGCAGTTGCCTGTTTCTGCAGCCCTTTGTTTACATTGATCATTTGCTTGTAAACCCATGTTTATGTGGCAGTTAGAATGTGTGTGTGTGTGTATGTGCATTATATTTTGTTCTTGCATTTACAGATAAGCGCATCAGTACTTTGAGGGTCTATGTAGGCATGGTCTTACAAGTAAGTTTGATTTCTTATTCCATTAATGCTGTTTGGTTTTACTTCATCAAAACATACATAAATGAAATGTCTTGAAAATCATTTCATATAATTTCTTTTTCTTTTAATGATTACACATTGTTGTATGATCTCAGCTGAAGCAGACTGATCATACACACTTGAAAATGTAAATCTACTACCTCAAATAAACACAGTGGTCATTCACTGTCTCTATGTTTACTTTAGCTGCTAAATATGCATGTTTCGTTCAGGTCTCCATGTAACAGTGTACGACTGTGGAAAGGAACGGTGGTGGCTGGCTATGGCTCGGGTCATTTACGTGTGTTCAACGCAGTTTCTGGGAAAATTGGGGCAGAGGTGACAGCACATGCTCGCTCCATCAATGCTGTGGATGTGGCTCCTGAAAAAGGCTTGGTGAGGTTGTTCACCTTAGCACCCTTGTATCTTTCTGACCTAGTAAAGATTTGCAGACCACTCCACCACACACATTTAAAATCCTGAGTTAAAACGCAAGTGCCTTGATTTCTGAACATTTGTACATGACACAGACCTTGGTTTTGAAAATCTCTACCACAAAATGTCAGACACTGCTCTAATTTTAAAACTTTAAAATCTAATCTTGAAACACATTTGTTCAAACAATATTTTAAACTATAATCCTTCACCCCACGAGTTTGTGCATATGTGTATATCGATGATGTGTGCCTGTGTGGGGTAGGGGCGAGGTGAGAGGGGCATGTGAGTTGTGAGTGATGTTACATTGTTTTTGAATAGTATATTTAGCCAGTTTTTATCTTTCTTTTTTTTTTTTTTATTGTATTCCTGTGTCTTATTCATACTATTCATATTTATATATTCATACTTATTCATACATGCTTGTTAAATACACATAGCACCATATGAATATATGTTATTATTATCATTATTATGATTATCATTATATTTTGTGTGTATGTGTTTGTGTATGTTTGCTTGTCTTTGAGAAATTTATAAAATTGTTTATATTCACTATGTGTATGTGGGTGTTTATTACTGGGAGATTTTTCAAAGCCAGGTATGGGTCATATGTCTAGTTATCACATCACCATAAATGAAAATGGGGACTTCCAGTGATCTTTTTATGTATGTACACAGATGGTATCCAGTCACTGATCTCTTCTGTTAGTGGATATGTTTTATGTATGTCATTGATATTTTTGCATGTGTGGATGGACTTTTCCTTTCCATCCTGATGTAGGTGAATAATAACAGGTGTTTTGCAGGAGGGACTGCACAAAACATAATCATAATTTTCATGTCATATGGGTTTGATAAAAGTTTTATTACGATTAACAGGTTTATGGTAACAATACATACATGGTTTTGCTAGAGCCTAGTGAAATTTATAAAACTTTTAAGTATGTGACACGATCATTAGATTAACCACTTGTACATCATGATTGTGTGAACAGATTGCTGCCCAGGTCTTAGATCTCTGTGTACGGATAAACTGTCAATGAATGGTACTGATCCCCTTCAGTGCATAATGATAAGTGGATACATATACCTTAGTGGTAGTTACGCAATACTGGGATTAGCCGTCCTCAATTTTGTCTTTTGGTTTCTTTTGTGGAAAAGTATGGGTGGTTAGCAGTGAGCACTAACCCAGACTGATTATTTTCAGGTTCTGAGCATCAGTGACGATTCCTTCATGAGAGTTTGGAAAGTCACCCCAGGAAACGTTCCTCAAGTGAGTTGAAAGATAGTAGTATTAAGTGTTTGATATGTTCCAGACTTTGATTTTGTTTCATCACACTGATAGAAAATTAACATGACTTTATCCAGTCACATCCTTCAGTTGAAGTGTTTTTCTTTTTCTTTTTTTTCCATTTATTTCATTCTTTCTGTGTACATCCCAGAACTTTACAGTATCTCAGAAGTTGAATGTCTGCCTGGTATCAGGATGGTAAGGACTGGTTCATTCAGAATGATCAGCTGTATTTATTTCCATAATTCCTCGTGTTGAACTGATCTTGATGGAGTTATTTCCCTTACAAGAACAGTCTGCAATTGACATGTTTAAATGTCATCTCACTTTTGTTGTTGTTATTGTTTGTTTAAGTTGGCAGCCCTTTTTGACAAGGAATGTTTATGAAATGAAATGAAGATGTCAATATTCTAGGATTTAGATATGATGATTAATATTTAGTTCCTGACATGAATTGGCAGAATAGTTATCATCTGTTGACTCTGGTTATGTTTGAAATTTAAGGTACACACATTCTCTCTGTTCAATGTTTAGGTCAGTTGTATTGGCCCAAGTGCATAAGATAGTCAGGATTTCATTTGTAGATAGTCAGGATTTCATTTGTATTAGCTTTTATTCCTTGGTTTGTTTTACAAGAAGTGAATCAAAAAGCTTGTTCTTTTTGCAACAAAAATGTCTAAGGGCAATAAATGTTGTCAAAGTATTCTGAGGGCTTAAAATCGAATTGTTTCCCTTGTGTTGTGACACTCTGTCCCGCTCAGTCTCGTCAGCAAAGGTAGACTATGAAATCTAATGTGTTCTATATGTGTCTGTCTCTGTGTGTGCACAAATGCTTGTGTAAGTGTTTGTGCCTGAATGTGTGTGTGTGTGTTTGTGTGTGTACATGAATGTGTGTGTGTGTGTTGGCGTGAATTTTTGTGTGTGCATGTATGTGTGTGTTGTGTGTGTGTGTGTGTGTGTGTATGCATTTGTGTGTGTGTGTGTGTGTGTTGCAGCTGGAGTACCAGCACTCAGAGAATGTGACTGACCTACAGCTGGTGGGAGGGAAGTTTGTGGATCCTCAGGGCCGTGCTCTCTGCCTCACTGGTTATGACCACAATGAAATCATCTTCTTCGTCAAGGCTTGAGAACCTGGTCACACATTTGTCAATTCAGAAGACTTTAGCAAGAGTGTCGGCATTTTACTTGAGTGTGGCATCATTAAGTGTGCATCTCTCGCATTCTCTCAGTTGGTATTAAAGAGTTCATGTTTTCATTATACCAAAAGTGAATCTTTTTTGTCTTTTTACTCATTTTACTGTTGGATCTTTGTTTTTCATCTTTGACATGTTTGCATAGTGTGTGTATGTGTGTGTGTGTCTGTGTGGCAGTTAGTTTGTTTGGGTTTGAGTTTGGAGTAGAGTGGGTTGAGTTTTGTGACAGGCAAATTGTGTTCATTTTGTTTTGTTTTACTTAAGGATTTGTGTTGTCTGCCATTTTCTAGCTATGTACTGTGTGGACTAAAAACCGAATGTTAGCGTCTTGCTAGATATAGCAAAGATTCCATCATCACACGCCACAGACTACATGCTGATTCTTTCTGTTCATTGAGCAATTGGTTTTATGACTAATGTTCATTATATTGTAAAGTTGACATTTTTCCTATGTTTCATAATAAAGAGTTGACTGTGCATGACTTCAGTTGATGATGAAAACTTCCTGTGACTTGCCAGAAGGAAAGAAAACAATGCAGTTCGCAATAAATAAGTATTTCGTAAACAGTACATTTCCTGCAATTCAAAGTCAGAAGTCACAAAAATACGAGAGAATGCACTTAATGCAGTGTAACATTGTAGGAGCTGTGTCAATTCACCAAATGATGTTGCTTCACAGTGAAGTAGTCGCTGTGATTACCAGGATACCAAGATGTATGTGAAGCACTGTAAAACATTCACATGTTGGCTGTCTGTGTTATAGTTGACCATGTACAGTGCAGTTTTGAATTTTCTTTTCACTGAGGCTGGTTTTGGGGATTTCTTTTGTGTGTGAGTGTGTTTTTTTTTTACAGCAAGTTTTCCTAAGAGTTGGTCTCCTTATTGTGCTGCAACATGTTTTCAGACGTCCTATTTCTGTATATTTGGTAGTCGTTTTTTTTGTTTTTTTCTTCAAGGTCTCTAAGCCTGATAATCATAAACAGTTTTAAGTTTTACAAATGTCTGTTCAAGGCATTTGTTTTGTGATGACATAATATGATTCTGTGATCTGAATATTTTTTTGCTTTTTTTTCCCCCTCTCGGCGTCTCTTTCTTACTGTCACTTTGTTACTCCCTTGCAGACGTAATATTGATACATGGATGAACGCATGCATTCTGCGGCCTTTGTATTTGGTCTTCAACAGCTGTGCATTTTTCTTTTTTTTATTTATTAAAAGAAAAAGGTGATTCGTTGCTCCCTACTCATTATCTGTATTATTTACATTCTTTGAATGGAAATGCACCATCTGTGATTCTTTCTTTTTGTGTCTTTTTTTTTTCTGTACAAAAGTGTTGATCCCTATGCTGGAGTAAACTAATATTAACAGTCTTTCTTCTTTTTGAGAACTGTGGAGTAATATGTCTCTCTGGCTTACAACTTCTTAAGATGTGGTTTTCTTCTGCTTCTTAATCTTATCCATCTGGGGGGAAAAAAGCAGTGTGAGTATCACTGGATTATGTTGTTTGTAAGTATCACTGGATTATGTTGTTTTAGTATTTAGGGATCTTTTCTGTTAGTTTAATAGTGATGCGTTTGTTTAATATGTTTGTTTTTTGTTTTTTCATTTTATTGTATTTTGATGTTTTTCTTTTAATATTGAATTATCTATTGGTTTACTTTTATGTTGCTGGGTTTTTTTTCTATTTCATTATGCTAAATAATTTACTTGTTTATTTTCTTGTGTGTTGTTTTGTTTCACTATGCATAATGAATAGTGTCCATGTTACCAAACGTTTTTTCTTTGTGATTTAACAGTGAATGATTTATGAAATTTATTTAATTTTTATTGATATGTTGATATGTAAAGGACAGATATAAAGCAGTTTTGCTTCTTTGAGGAAGGATACAGTAATGAGGTTGAGTATATTCCAGACAGATTTCAGTCTTTCTTGCCAACAATGACTCTATGATTAATGTATGGTATGTAATCGGCTAGGTGTGTGAAAAGCAGTATTTTTCCTTAAAGTCCAGCTTTTTATTTGTGAATGTTCATAAATTTTGTATGTGTATTTCATTAGTTTTACTCAAGTGAAAACTTCAGTTAAGAATTTTAAGTGCAATTCAGGAAGAAAGCTATCTATAGGGTTTATGACTGCTTGACATGTCAATGAGTGTGGTTCCAACGATAACTCACACAGACTGACACAATCTTTAGTACATAGCCTTTTGAATATTGGCTGTTTGACCTCAAGGTACTATGCATGATTCAGAAATACAGATGCATGTTGGTGTGATGCGGTGAATGAAAACACAGTGCATGACTTGATTTTTTCATGCGTGTGGTGACAAATCTTGCATTTTATGCGTATTTGAACAGTGAACAAGTACGGCATCATTTCCTGCCTTTCTGAATAAGACGAAGACCATAAATAAGCAAAAGTTACTTTCTTTCTTTATTATTTTGTATTTCTAATGCTCCTGGCCTCATTTGTATTTTATCCTATATAAGATTTAGACATCTGGAAACTGAGATTCTTAAAGTGTGCACCACTCGAAGGGAGAAGTGAACTAAATGACCAAGAAAAGAATGGTCACTGGGTATGAGTTAGTTTAATCATATACCTTTGTGTAAGCCACTGGATTTGAATCAGAATATATACATATAAATATATTCTTCAGCAGAATGATTATATACATTATTGTATCATGAATATCAGCTTTCAGATTGATGCCAGTGGTCTTTGTGTTGCTATGTATTCACAGTATAATTTATCTTAATGGTGATATTCTGTGAAACTCATTATTATTTTGCTTTATTGTTTTACAGATGCTAAACTTATGTGTGTGCACATGAATGTGTGTGTGTGTCATGCACCTGTTATCAGTGGCTTGAAGGCTTGTATAATACTTTAACATATCTGAACACATTCATAAAATTTTCAGTTGGAAAATGTATACTTTCTTTACATTACAAGCAATGTATGTGATGTTAGAAGAAACAAAATGAACTTATTAACAGATTTTTCAGTTGGAAGATGTCCATGTTTTATGAGCAATATCTGTGTTGTTGAAAATGTATATTCACACACACACACTTATATATTCACATGTGTGTGTGTGTGTATATATATGCTAGTGCACACATGTAGACATCGACACACATACACAGATAGACAGACACAAACACTAGCACATACTCGCGTGTGCATTCGCACACAGTCTCTTTCAGTCCCTCACTTGTCTTTCTCATATAAACCCAGCACCACCCCCACACGCTCTCACACACATGCACGTACAGACACACGCACACTACACATACCTGCAACGCATGCACACACATACACACAAAACACCATACCACCAACACACACGCACATTGACAAACATACCACACCACAGCACACAACACACACACGTACACACACAAACACACAACTCCCAACACACACACACCAATACCACCGCACTACACTCACCCCCAAACCCTCATCCCCACCTCTCACCCACACCCACACAAAGAACCACCCACCCCCTCCCACACACACAGAAAAAAACCACAAAGAGAACCAAACGGAACACGTTTTGTGTGAGTGCACCAGAACAATCAAAAGAGTTTTAAAGCTTCACATCGTGTACGCACGTACGTAGATGAAAGCGTGTGCTGCACCACTATATCACCTTCATTGCTACAGTCATTGTCTGATCCGTCCAGGGCTGCACCTTTGTGACTGGAAGATGGGGACGTACTAACCTTCGTACGTCTTCATGTGTCAGGCCAGTGGAATAAAGTTTATCGTTCGGAAAGCAGCTCACCTGTTCTATTTCTTTGTATGTGTGTTATGTGTGTGTGACCTGTGAGTGCGTGCGTGTCGAATCCTGTCGTTTTAATTGCACACAGAGCTATCGTCGTCTTTAAGCTTTCACAGGGACATGGCATGAAATGTATGAGATTGATTTAGGGAGAACTGACAATTTTTGCGCGCACACACACACAAATACACACACGCACGTACATGCACACCTACACGCATTGTAACTACGCGCGCGCGCTCACACATACACACATACACATTCATGTCACACACGTATCCACATTTGATAAAATACGGAGACAGGTTTATGCAGAGCTGTCATTGCATGGTGTTTCTGCTGCTGTATGTTCGAGATGATAAAAAAACAGAGAAGAAAAAAGATCCAGATCTTTACAACACAACATCAAAGAAAGCAATATCGTTCATTGCTCGCTTCATCCTCATATTAGTGATCTAACCCCCCGACTCCTAAACCTCACTATCACAGACCTCCACCTTCTCACACCCACCATACCAATCCTCCAATCCACCACACACCCCACCATCCCAAACCTCCACTCCTTCACCCCTACCATTCCGAATTTCCACCTTTCCACACCTACGAAAAAAAAAAGCAAACCAAACCTATATAATAAACGGGCACCCAGAAGAGCGCGTTGCCGAACAGTTGTCTAAAAAAAAAAAAATCAAGTAATGCATATAATAAAAAGCGCCATAATAGCGCTGAATCATGTGCGGGTATACGTCAAAGCCCTTTCACACAACTTTCATACGCATGCATCATTCTGAACCAAAACTGGAATGAAAGAGGAAACAAAATCATAAATACGGAAGGATGAAGGGGCTATTCTGGAAACAGGTAGGTTTTAAGACCAGACTTCAAAGAGCCGGGTGCAGAGATTTGTCCAAGTGCAAACCTGAGTGAAAGTATTAACCTGCTTGGAAGACGTAACAAAAACTAGTAAAGACACAAATGTATTGTTTTCCCGCCATTTAGTTAACAGTACTGTGCTTGAGATCACGGAAACGATCGCTGAACTTCATTATCAGCAGTGGAAGTGTTGCTTCATTCTGAAATAACCAGTACAAATGAATATTCAATTTTGATAGTATCTGAAAATTACATTGGAATTAATTAAACTTCCTCTGAAATTTCAAATTTTATCTGAAATGCAAGTATGTTTGGAAGAGTACACACATTTGTATCTGAATAAGATCGAATTTGGTTGTACTGTTCGGGTGTGATTCATGCATGCTTGAGTTGAACGACATAGATTAGAATTTTACTTGTCATAATTACAATCATTGAGCAAGTTCCTTATTTTCTGTGGGTTTTGTAGTCCGCTTTTCCCACTTTCCATTTTGGTCTTACAAACATTACGTGATCCCCATAGATAGTTCCCTCCTCCACCACCACCCCCCCTTCCCCCAACCGCTATTCTGTCTAAAAATGGACAGGAAATACAATCCAAACTATCCCATTACCCTCAGATGTGTTTGTTTATTGTTTGTTTGTAGTTATTTTTGTTTTGTTTGTTGTGTTTTTGTTGTTTGTGAGTGTGTGTCTGTCTGTGTGAACATGTGTCTGTGTGTGTCCGAGTCTGCGACTCTTTGTGTGTTTGTGCTGTGGCAATTCTGAAACAATTATGCAAGTGGACAAAAAGGCCCATCAGTCTCCAGTTCCACCCCCTTTCCTTTTTATCCCTCTCTCCGTGCTCCCCCCCACCCCCCCACCCCGCTACCCTGCCACCCCACCCTTCCCCTCCCCACCCAGTTCCAGGCCCAAATCAACAGCTGTGGAGGTGTGAAGCAGCGAGGGACGATCGCTACGCCCCCCTGACCTCAATGCCATATGCTGGCCCAAACCGCTCGCGCTGTCAGCCCCTATAGAGCCCCCATCAGCCCCTTGTTCCCTCCCCTCCCCACCCCACAACCTCCCGCGTCCCCCTTCCCCTCTTCCTCTCCACCCACCGTTTAACTGGCCCCGTCCCTTGTCCTCATTACCGTATAATGGGATGTAGGGGCGCATCCTTCGAAGACTACAGTGTGGACAGTTGGTCACACGAACTGTCGGTCTTCAATGCAAAAAGCATGACCTTCGAAAAGACAGTCAGCGATACATCACTGCAATCATTGGTGTGTTGTGTGTCTTGCGCTCTGTTGTTTTATGCAGTGTGTGTCTGTACAATGTAATTCGGTACGATACGATACAACGAAATCTGTATCGATCTTTCTTTGTTGAAATTACTCTGTGCATCAACGGAGGCCCTGTAACCGGATCCGCTCACGTCGTTGTGGTATCTCATCCCATCTATCCACCACCCCCTTCCCATGGAGACTCTCTCTTCCACCCCCCCCCCCCCCCACTCCCCCACTACCCTCCTCATCACCTCTTCCTCAGCACGCGCATGCCTTCAAAGGACTGATCTCCAACCCCCGGACGTTTGAATGACAATCATCACAACCCATTCCCGTCAAGTCCCTCCCCTACCCCCTCCCTCACTACTGTTTACATAGCCGTGGGGCACCAGGCCTGTTTTGAACTGACCGCAGAAAAAAAAAATTGGATAGCTAATAGGTACAGCAGGGTGTGAACGAATTTGGCTGACCACTGAGCAAATACTGACTCCCTCTCCGTCGACTCAGTTCGGCCGGGCACCCCTCAGCATCATGGTTTCAGGACAAGATAGGACAATACAGGACAGGCTTACGCTAAATACTGACTTAGAAGGGGGCCTGACTAAGCGCGCTGGGTTACGCTGCCGGTCAGGCATCTGCTTTGCAGATGTGGTGTAACATATATGGATTTGTCCGAACGCAGTGATGCCTCCCGTAGTAACTTAACTAACTTACTTAGAGGGGAAGAAGGACTGGGATGAAAGTTAATATCTCAGGATTTTACTGAACAACCTGAAAGACGAAACCGTGGCTGCTTCAGAGATGCTCTTTTGAATGGGGTATGCCAAACTTCGAAGTTCAGCTTACCGATTGTTTAAAGAAAATGTTGCAAAAACCAACAAATACTACATTATAATGAGTTTCTTAGAACGTTTCTAAGTGAAGAAGAACGACACTTTTTGATGCAGTTCAGGGCACACCAGATTTCAGAAAAAAATTAATGGTAACAATTTAATAATTACAGGTATACTCGTAGTTTGAAGCAATTCAATTCCCATGTGCTACAGTGTTATACTGTCATATCACCATGAGTTAAAGCCAGCGTAGTTGATATTGCAATATTTTACTGTGTTTTGTTGTTGTTGTTGTTTAATACAATATTTTTAACAAGTCGAGGTTCTATTGAACATGTAATTCATGGTCAATACAGCGAAGCGAAACAAAATGCTATATCTTAACAGAACAGATTGTGCACCGATGCCCTACGTTTGTAAGGCTTATCTTGTGTGCTGCTTACACTGACCTTTCAAGCAAATTAACGATGTTCCTTGTTATCCAGTACTCTGTAGTTCGATGCTTCAGACAGTGGTTCAGTTTTGTGTAGGTGTTAACACAGCTAATTTAGTCCTTTGTTCCTCCAGCCTTTCGAAGACATAAACAAGCTCCGTTTTCCTTTTGTCCCTGCCTTCCCTTTGTCCTCCTCAGGTTTGAAAGCGTCTCCAGCCCTGGTTTAATTATATCTTCATGACAATTTTTCCTTCAACGTAACCCCCTACCCCCAAAACCCTCCGCCACCGCCTCCTGTTTACGTTGAAAAATTTATTGCGACTGTCGACTGAAATGTACACGGTGGATCTTGACTTTGAGGCGGGGTGGGTGGGTGGCGATAGGGGTGAGGGTGGTGGTGGGTGTAGGTCGGGTGGGGGGTCGCCGTCATTCTGGCAGAGGGTGCCATCGTTACTCACAGACTCTAATCGCCTGATTAAAAGGCTCTCGACATGCCCGCTTTATGATTGGGTTTCAGTGTCTGGCTGGGCCGGGGAGTCCATTAACAAGCCTGCAATTTGCGAATCATTTGATCACGCTTTCGCACGCGCCGGACCATTTGCATAGACAGGCGGGAATTGGAAAGGGACGAGGGGGGCGAAAAGTTAGGGGGAGTGGGTGAAGGGGTGGGGGGGGGGGGGGAGAACAAGAAGAGTGGAGGGCGTGACTGGGAGGGGAGAGGGGCGGGAGGGGGGCAAGGGGGTGCTGGCTCTAATTGAGCGCCTAAAATGGACCCCGGGATTCGGGCACTGTCCGTCATGTCAAGTGTTCGCGGGCACTTGTCAGTGCGCGGTGAACTCCCCTGGATCAGGTTAAAGTCCCCGGCAGAGGCAGTGACGAAACGCTCCATCTCAGTCTCCAGGCCGGCGCTCGCTTGGGACTCAGCGAACGCCTGTGTCTTCATGTCACTGGCTGGGATAGCAGTTTGACTTGCACCTCCAGCTATAGCAGTTGTTTTTGTCTTTTTGTTGTTGTTTTTTTAACAACAACAAAAAAAGAAAGAAAAAAAAAGAAAAGAAAGAAAGTCAAAAATATAGAAACAAACACTCAGCCTACCACACAAAACAACCCGAAAGTACACGAAACAACACAAAAGCCCTACAATGGGTATTGTATCATATGTATGTATGTATGTATATATGTATGGATGTGTGTGTGTGTGTGTGTGTGTGTGTGTGTGTGTGTGTGCGTGCGCGCGCGCACGTACGCACATGCGCGCAGTAACAGCCGAGCGGTTAAAGTATTCGACTTTCAATCTGAAGGTCCCGAGTTCGAATCTCGATAGCAGCGCCTGGTTGGTAAAGGGTGGAGATTTTTCCGATCTCCCAGGTCAACATATGTGCGATCTGCTAGTGCTTGAACCCCCATCACGTATCCTGTAAGCGATGTCACCGTTCGGTGGGTTATGGAAACAAGAACACACCCAGTATGCACACCCCCGAAAACAGAGTATGGCTGCCCACATGGCGGGGTAAACGTAAAAAACGGTCATACACGTAAAATGTTACATATCTGTCTGAGTGCGTTTGTGTGCGTACCTGAAATCCTATTGAATGAACATGAAACGAATGATGAGCGCCCAATGGCAGCCGTCAGTCGGCTATACTCAGGTAGGCAGCCTGTTGTGCAAATGACCCCGAGTTTGCAAAACGCTTAGAGTTTGGTTTCCGACCGAGGTTATGCGCTATAGAAGTATCCATATCATTCATTCATGGATCTATGTATGCCTCTCTGCTGAACAAGAAACACACACACACACACACACACACACACACACACACACACACACACACACACACACACAAAGAGAGAGAGAGAAGGGGAGTGGTGGAGTACAGGCCCAGATTACAAACGATGTGGTTAATATGAGCTGTACATCAACGTCAGCCAGACACAGACTGCACTGTCAGGCAGTTCAAAGGACGAGGTGGACACCACACAAAGAACCAGCAGCAATATATATAGCACCTCGTGACATCTTTCCGCCGCTAGGGCACTCTAAGGGACACTTGTGTTGCTTTGTATCGATGGGGCGCGGAAAAAAAAGATAAGGAAAAAAAGGGTGAAAAAAGAAGTGTCCAGTCACTCGTCACAATCTCTCTCTCTCTCTCCACCTCTCTCTCTCTCTCTCTCTCTCACACACACACGAACGCACACATACCCACATACACACGCACCTCATCATTTTCTTTTAAAAGGCTTATGAACAAGTATTGCATAGTCGACTACTGTGCAAGACCAAAAAGACTGGCATAACTGGTCATATGTACAATTAGGACTTTCTATCAGACATACAGAAAGGGGGAAAAAAAGAAAAGAGAAACTAATATGACGCATATATCAAAGTTCAAGACCACTTGAAATTGGTTAGCCTCAAGGATCAGTTATTGCCTCGATGTTATTTAACATATCATCATATTAGTTTCAGTTTCAGTTTCAGTAGCTCAAGGAGGCGTCACTGCGTTCGGACAAATCCATATACGCTACACCACATCTGCCAAGCAGATGCCTGACCATCATATAAGCAGATCTACAAAAAGAATGCTCAAAAGATACAATGTTACCCCAATTCGCTGATGACATCTGGTTTTAGATTAAGATGACGATAGGGTTTTGAACAATACAAAGAAGGTTTACCAGCGCGAAATTGATATAATTAATACGAAATTTATGATAGAAAATGGACTACCCCTATCATTGCAGCAAACTAGCATGATGCTTTTTAACTCGGAATGTGATCCCAAAAAGCTTCCTATATTCACTCTAGATGGTACTGTCATAAATTATACACAAGACTGTCAAATTTCTGGGAGTTTCTCTCACATCCAAACTTACCTGGAATCACAATATCGGGTATATTGTAAACAAAGCGAGAAAAAGTCTAAGTTTTCTAAAAACTGTTAGCAAATAGCACAATAACATTGGGGACATGATGTCAATTAAAGCACTTACATCTTTGTCAACCGCTATTGTGTGTTCAAAGCTGACTCGGATATTCTCTGGTGTTATTCAAAGCACCACAATACCTATTTAAAAAATTACAAAGTACAGATTGCAATGCTTATAACCTCGCTCCAGGAGTCCCACTACACACACTGATCTTAGGAACTTACAGAGAAGCAGATGTATTACCCCTTGATGAATACAGAAAAGTCACAATACTGACAGACTGATTCAGCGTAACACCTCGTAATGAGAAATTTGATTCACTTTCTGTTTCTTTTTTTGTTTTTTGTTTGTTTGCTTTGTTTTGTTGTGTGTGTGTGTGTGTGTGTGTGTGTGTGTGTGTGTGTGTGTGTGTGTGTGTGTGTGTGTGTGTGTGCATTGCCATGATTTTTTTTTTCAAGATAAATTACTAGACTTACGAACTATTGTTTAAAAATTAAAAAATGACAAACAAAAGACCGAAAATACGGGCCTTAAATAACGATAACCTGAGTTCATATTTGCTGTTGATTTAAAACCATAACTTTCGCCGGAATCAAACCTTTCCACCATCGAGCCCTTGTGAGACAGACAGACCATGTTACTCGTCTAAAGGAGGCGTGGGCTTGTAATATAATGACTCAGCATTCCGGCTGCATGGTTTAAACAAACAAAGCGCCTGTAATTTGAACAGAACGCTGCAAAAGAACACCAGCCTCAAAAATGACCAGATGGACTGACAAGCGTAAGATGGCGCTTCTTAACCAAGACGATAATGCAATTCCACCTACTTTAAACTCATCATTCCGTCTGAGACTCGGCGGTCTGGACACGGGATAAAAGCTGACAGGGGCGAGAGCAGACGACAGCAAAACACCCTCTACCGGCTGCCGCTCTTTCACACCTCCGCTCCGGGGAGACCACTCACATAGAAAGCGACATCACAACAACTTTTTGGAGGCTGGGAATTTAGCAGAAGTAGTTTTTACGGGCTGTCGTCGCCCTGTCGACTTTTGTTGGCCTTAATTGGGGATTTTGTTTCCATTGGAAGACGTGAAAGATTAATGGGCACCGTTGTCATTGATATGGCCTCGTAAAGATCTCTCTCTCTCTCTCTCTCTCTCTCTCTGGCCGGGGAAAAACCGGCTCTTGCTCTTCTCCCCCCCCCCATCCCCCCTCTTTCTACGCCTATCGTAAATAGGTTTGAACGAACTGGCTGTAGAATGTATGTAGACTGAAGAGTGCGCCAAAAGGCCACACACCAGTGGAGATCCTGCACTGCTGCTCAGTCAGCAGGCGGATAGATTATTGCAGATTTTTTTTTCTTGTTGTTTTCCCTCCCTGTCTTCACTAATATCCAACGTATGAGTTGGGGAGAGGATGGATGAAGACTATTCTACCAATGTAGACCCCCTTCTCCCTTCCCTACCCAATTCTTCACTTCGTATAGCTGCTATTTCCGAAGAATCCGTGGTGAGGAAAAAGAGGTGCTTACTTCTCGATTTATCTCCCCTCTCGCCCTTCGCTTTCTATTGCTTTTATTTGAACTAAAGTAGGAAGAAAGGTGGGTGCGGGGTATGGGGGGGGGGGGGGAGATGAAGGGTGAATGGGCGGGGAAAGCTAATGTCGGTTTGGCCCTCCTCTTCATTTTTACTGGGGTTATTTTGAAGTGTGTGTGTGTGTGTGTGTGTGTGTGTGTGTGTGTGTGTGTGTGTGTGTGTGTGTGTGTGTGTGTGTGTGTGTGTGTGTGTGTGTGTGTGTGTGTGTGTGTGTGTGTGTGCGTGTCTGTCTCTCTGTCTGTGTATGTGTATGTCTGTGTCTGTATGTCTGTGTCTGTGAGTCTGTGTCTATGTCTTTCAGTCTCTATATCTCTCACTCCATTAACTCTCTCTCTCTCTCTCTGTTTCTGTCTCCGTCTCTCTGCCACCCCCAACCCTTCCTCTAGAACCCCACCACACACCCTATCCACCCACCCACCCACACACACACACTCAGTCTCTGTCACACCCGCCCTCCTACCCCCCCCCCCCCCCTCCCACCCCCACGCCCCCTCCCTCTCTCTCTTTCTCCCTCGCTTTCCAAAACTTCCCACAAGGTTATTTGGAAAGGAACAGGGAAGAGACAGAAAGGACGAGAAATATATAGAGGAGACAGGGTGATATGGGAGTGTGGGGGTGGAGGAAAGAGAGAGGGGATGGGGGTGGGAGGGGGTGTCTCTGTCTCCCATGGGGCGGCTTCCATTTTTCACCGTCTGGTGGCTGGCTGCTGCTGCCTGACTCTGGAAGCGGAGGGTGGGGCTGTCGGCGGGAATCCATCACATTACTGTCAGGGAGGCGGTCTGGCAGAGCCAAGCGGCCTTGATTAGACCTCACCTTTTTGCTGCTGTCGCCTCCATCCTGCCTTCCTCTCTCTCTCTCTCTCTCTCTCTCTCTCTCTCCCTCTCTCTCTCTCTGCTGGCTTTTTTCTCTGTCTCTGTGTGTGTCTCTCTCTGTCTCTGTCTTTGTCAGTTTGTCTGTCTCTCCCTCTGTCTCTCTCTGAGTCTCTGTCTCTATTCCTGTCTCTGTTTCTGTCTCTTTCCCTCTGTCTCTCTTTGTCGTGAATGCATCTGTCTCTGCCCCCCCCCCCCACCTCTCTCTCTCTGTCTGTCTGTCTCTCTGTCGCTGTCTCCCTCTGTCTCTCTTTGTGACTGTGTCTCTATATCTCTGTCCCTGTGTATCACTATAATTATGTCTCTCTCTGTCTCTGTCTCTCTCTTTCCCTGTCTTTGTGGTGACTGTCTGTGTCCCAGTCTCTCTGTCTCTGTCTCTCTCTCTCTCGCTCTCTCTTTGTGGTGGCTGTGTCTCTGTCTCTGTCCCTGTCTCTGTCTGTCTCTGTCTCTCACCCTCAGTCTCTCTTTCTGGTGACTGTGTTTCTGTCTATGCCCTTGTCTCTCTGTCGTTGTCTGTCTGTCTCTGTCTGTCTGTCTGTCTCTGTCTGTCTTTCCCTCAGTCTCTCTTTGCGGTGACTGTGTCTCTGTCTCTGTCTGTCTGTCTGTCTCTGTCTCTCATTCCTTCTGTCTCTCTTTGCGGTGACTGTGTCTCTGTCTCTGTCCCTGTCTCTCTGTCCCTGTCTGTCTGTCATTCTCTCTCTCTGTCTCTCTTTGTGGTGACCGTGTCTCTGTCTCTGTCTGCCTGTCTCTCTGCCTCTATCCCTGTCTCTCCCTCTGTCTCTTTTTGTGACTGTGTCTCTACCTCTGTCTCTGTCTGTCTGCCTGCCTGTCTTTCTGTCTGTTTGTCTGTCTGTCTGTCTCTCTCACATGTGCGCGCGCGCGAACTCTCTCTCTCTCACTCTTTCTCTCTGTCTGTGTCTGTCTGTCTGTCTGTCTGTCTCTCTCTGTCTATCCCTTTGCCCTCCTGAGTGGGGTTATGGTCTTAAACTGGTGAGAATTGTGGGCCTTATGTGTGTGTGTGTGTGTGTGTGTGTGTGTGTGTGTGTGTGTGTGTGTGTGTGTGTGTGTGTGTAAATTCCCAATAACAGAAAACGCACGATCAGTTATCGCTGACTGAAAACTGTGGGCATATTATGAATGAAATCCGTTTCTCAGTTGTTAGCCTAGCAATACAGCTGTGGGTTCAGCCGACCATATACAGCCTTTGCTAAATTTCATGGCTTGAAAGGACCGGTCGTTGATCAGCTTTTGCAGTTTATCGATATTTGTTTTCTTTTACTGAAGGGTAGAACCTCTTTTAAAATTCACTATTGACTATAATAAGGTGTAACATGGGTTTGTTTATACATGCCATGGGTTTAGTCTTGAATATTCGTTTAATTAACCCTTTCACCGCCAAGCTCGCATTTATGTACAGGCGTGGTAGAGGACCTATGTCACTGAAAGGTGACCATTCATTGGTCTGTTATCCATGAACCTACTGCTCTTAATGTTCGGTGGTAGGATAGGCCATATTTTCTATACATCGCAGGGGGAATCCCCAGCTATTCTTAGCCACTGTCTTTTCTGTGTTTATACCACAAGAGAATTTTGTACTCTAAATTGACTGGCGGTGAAAGGGTTAAGACAGAGGTGTCACATTCCCAGCCACATGAGGACCATGACCAGTTAGGACTGTCATACTCTGTGTGTCTGTGTCTGTCAGTGTCTGTCTTTCTCTCCGCTCTGTGTCTAATGTCGCTTTCTCACCTCTCTCTCTCCCCTCGTGTCTCATTGCGTCCCTTTGTATGTCTCTAACCTGTGTTTCAGGAACCGGCCCCCCTCTCTGTCCGTGTGTGTTTGTCTCCAAATTATGGTTGTGAAGTTTGGGGTAATAACTGCGTTGACATTGCCGAATCATTACACTTGGTATACTGTAAATACATACCCCGGCTTAAGAAAGGCACCCCCCCAAACTGTTTCATCTATGGTGAAACGGGACGTTTCCCCCTGTTTGTGCATGTATATTGCCGAATGATCAAATTCTGGCACAAATTGTCCATTGACACATTGACAAGTAAAAAAATTCTCATCTCACATGCTGAATACATTAACTGAATGTTTTAATTTACAAATACACAAAAATGACTAGTTACTTAAAATGAAACAGATTCTAGATGAAAATGGGCTGTCTTTCGTGTAGTACTATTTACAGTCTTATCAACAGCATGGCTGATAAACAATCTGACCCAAAGACTTAAAGATAGTTATACACAAAAATGGGTAGAAACTTGTCGTAACTCTACAGAAGCCAATACCTACAGTTTATTTAAAAGCCAAATAGCTTTTGAAGATTATCTAGACATTTTGCCATTGTGCTATAACATCCCAGTGTTGAAACTCAGAACAAGTATTCATAAACTACCAATTGAGAAAGGGAGACACATGAACATACCACAAGAAGCAAGATTGTGTCATCTTTGTGACACGAATCGAGTGGGAGACGAATACCACTTTGTCATGGAATGTCCTGCAATTCAAAATCTCCGCAATCAGTATTTACCTAAGTATTACAGAACACGTCCCAACTTCCACAAATATGCAACATTAATGTCTATTAGTAGTAAGAAAAAGTTGCTAAATTTTGCTAAATTCATTAAAGAAGGTTTTAATGTGTTTCGTTAGGAGCCAGTTTCAGTCTGGATTCTTTACCACTTATGCCTTAACTGTACTTGTTGAATAGGAATGAGAACAATGACATGTGTTAATCCTGATACTGTATCCTGTACAGATCCATTTGTAATTGCATGATCATATTTATTTATATGTCTTTTTCTCTCCTGTATATATCAAACCAATTCCAGTATTACTGGCAAATGGGTGCTAAAATAACAAATTATTGTATATTTTACTTTGTTACACCATGTAATTGTTATTGCTATGCTCCAGCTAACCCCTCAGTTCCTAGTTCAGGCTCAACTAGTCAGATACAGAGCCGTATCGTAAATCTAAGTTGTGATCTGTGCATTTGTCTATGGAGTATTGCTTTCGCTATTCCTATTGCATTGTATCAGACTGGTGATTACATTTGGCCATTTATTTTATTTCACTTTATTTTTTCCCCCATTTGTATTATCCCGCCCTTTGTTTTCTTCTTTTCAAAATATTATCTTCGCTCTTCCTCTGTGGCCGTCAGCCTGTTATTGTCATGTTTCCTTGTTTCTCTATGACTCAAAAGAGTTAATGGGAATAAACAAACTCTCTGATACTTTGATACTCTCTGATACTCACCATGCCTATGTCCATCTCATGTCTGTAACTTGTGTCAAGAGTCGCCCTCGATCCCCTCTCTGTCTCTGTCTGTCTCCATGCCTCAGTTTCGTCCTACCTGTATCCATCTGATGTCTCTAACTTGTGCCAAGAGTCGCCCCCCGATCCCCTCTCTATCTCTGTCTGTCTCCATGCCTCAGTTTCGTCCTACCTGTATCCATCTGATGTCTCTAACTTGTGCCAAGAGTCGCTTCCGATCCTCTCTCTGTCTCTGTCTGTCTCCATGCCTCAGTTTCGTCCTACCTGTGTCCATATCAATTTTTCTCTGCATTCTGCCCGTGGAGAGAAAGAGGGAGAGAGAGGGGGACAGAGAAAGACAGAAAAAGGGAAAAGAAAAAAAAACGATAGTAAAAAAAACAAAACAAAAAAAACACACACACACACACACACACACACACACACACACACACACACACACACACACACACACACACACACACACCTAAAAAAAGAATACACATGATTGGAAGCTCAGTACGCGTGCACGTACCAGGAACAAGACATCAGCGATGGCGCACACAAAATAACAAACATCCCAAAAGATATGTGGCAGGACTAATGGGACAGTCTTACCGACAACATAAACAATGTCAAATCTCGTGAACACACACACACACACACACACACACACACACACACACACGTATGCACTCACACCTTCTCTTCCCCCTCATAACACACACACACACACACACACACACACACACACACACACACACACGTATGCACTCACACCTTCTCTTCCCCCTCATTCATAACACACACACACACACACACACACACACACACACACACACACACACACAGAATGAGTGAACACACCTCTAAACAAATTCCCCAAGCCCTTCAGAGAAGAAAACCTTGGAACGAAAGAGAGAGAGAGAGAGAGAGAGAGATAAAAACAACAACAACAACAAAAACACAGAAACAAAAACATTTGCTTTCGCTACAAAACTCTCAAAGCCCGCGCCGAACAAGAAAACGGCATAAAAAAAAGTAATGGAATAAAATAAAGATAAAAAAAAAAAAAGAGGGAGAGAATTGAGCGTGGTGATTGCCATGCATTATCATCAGCGGGGGAAAAACAGAGGCATTAAGGCTCATTAGCCTAAAAGAAGAAGTTTGAACTGGTCAGCGATTCCCCCCGGTGGCAACACCCCTCTGTGGGTCTGTGGACAGGAGCAGGCGACAAGGGAGTGGGGGGGTGGGGGTTAGCCCGGCGTGGCCGTCACTGTGATTCATGGCCACACACAGGACATGGCCCAAAAAGGTCTCCCGGCATATTTGTGTAGCACTAGTGTGTGTGTGTGTGTGTGTGTGCGTGTGAGTGTGTTTTGTGGGTGGGTGAGTGGGTGGATGGGTGGCCAGCAGAAGCGAACAGAAGGATGGTGGGTAGGGGGTGGGTGGAGTTTCCTACCGGTGTCGCCTGTTCGTTAGTCGCTCCCCCTTAAATAAAGTCGCAAACTATATAAGACATGCACATTTGCACGCGTGAATTCACGCCACGCGTGTACCATGCTCCAACAAGTGGGCGTGCACTCGTGCGCCCGCTCGCGCGCACACATATGTATACAGACACACAACTATCCCCTCTCCCACCACGCAGTGTCTTAGCTTTCCTCTCTAATATACAATATCTGTTCACCAAGTCATCAATGAGTATATTTATTTATGATTTTAGGTATTCTTGTGCAGGTTCAGTTTAGAAGACCATTGTCTGCTTCACACAGTCAAAACAGAAAATCATGGGAGGGATGAAGGATGGATGGGTGAAAGTACGTATATATGTATGTATGTTGGTATCTGTTTACCTATCTATCTATAGATGGATGGATGAACGAATGGATGAGTGGGTGGATGGATATATGGGAGTATAAATGTATATATGTCTATATATCTATTTATCTGTCTACCTACCTATCTATCTGTTGTTGTTTTTTTACAGTGTGCTTGTCTCTCTGTTACAGTGCGTGCGCTTTGTGTGTGTGTGTGTGTGTGTGTGTGTGTGTGTGTGTGTGTGAGACAGACAGACAGACGGACAGACAGAGACTGAAACAGAGACAGAAAGAGACGGGTACTTTTTGTTTTCTTCTTTTTTTCTCCTTTTTTTGTGCTCCTTCAAGCCTAACAATTAACAACAACAACAACAACAATAACAGC